>NC_036640.1:2882661-2906029 GCF_002806865.2 Cucurbita pepo subsp. pepo | reverse complement strand
AAAAAAAAAAAAAAAAAAAAAAAAAAAAAAAAAAAAAAAAAAAAAAAAAAAAAAAAAAAAAAAAAAAAAAAAAAAAAAAAAAAAAAAAAAAAAAGAATGAAGATCTCAAAAGCTCAAAAATCATAAAGATAAAAAAGAATGAAAGCTTCCAAGTTAAAACAACGTGAGCCAACACTAGTAATTTTTGTTGGTTTCCTACTGCCCATGAGAGGCTTCGAACTTGTAGCAAATTCTATGAGTAAAAAATGGTAGAAACCGTCTCCAAGTTCATATCATTACAGCGAGCAATCAATCATTAAGTTCCAATGCCACATTCGCCTACCTAAAACTGGACTTAGCAAAAATTTACTAGGCATGAAAAGTATAGAAAATCTTCGTTCCTTTAACCTATGAATCGATTTATTGAACCTTTCATTTCATCCAATTGAACCCTATACTCAAATGGTTGGTGAAGTTGATACTCTCGACCACTCACGTTTCATTTTTTAGACATTTTATTTTTTAGACAATTTATGACTCTGATGAGGAATCAATCCAAGGGAAAACTGTGATACGAAATGATAAGGAATCAACCCAAAGGAAAGCTCTGATACCAAAATGATAAGGAATCGTTACAAGGAAAGTAAGATTCAGACTACCTTGTTGATCAAATATCTCAAGGCAAGAATACTTGATTGAAATTCGAATCACTCCACAATTTAATTACAAAACATACAATAACACAATTCTTGAGCAATTGTTGAGCTTTTTGGTTGAGTTCGCATGATTTATTGATTGGTTCTTGAGAAATTTTCTAATTTAGTTTCAATTACTAATTTTACCACTAATTCAAGTTTAAAGTTAAAATGATTCACTTAGCCAAGTAGAGGGGAAATATGTAACTTTTATTTTTTTCCAAAGTTTAATTACAAAACATACAATAACACAATTCGAAGAGAAGAGTGAGGCAGAAATATACCCTCAGTATTTGAGCTTCATAACAAAGCTTTTCCTGTGAGTACAACTCTATTTCCTTCTCAAGGCGAGCTATATCAATTTCAAGTTGTGGGGCGGGCCCTTGTCCTTGCATGGCTTTGAGTGTGGACAATGTATCTTCACACCTAGATATATCCTGGACAAAAATTTACTTCATTTGAGAAGGTCCATCACACAGGATAAATGAAGGAAACAAATAAAAATAAATTCTTAACCAAAAAAAATCAGAAAATTGCATGTGGCATTTCGTTCATCCACCAATGCATGATGTATAGCTACCTGTACTAAATGTTTGAAGTCTGAAAATGCTTTTAACAAGCCCAAATTCAGCACCCTTGCAGTCATAAAGAAGCACTCACATATGAAAGGGTACCTAGTTTTATCACTACTCGATCTTGCCTTTGCAGTAGAAGATCCAGTAGTAGCATTACTGCCAGAACTGGAAGCTTCTTGGGATTGCAGCAAGCGACTTTCACTGTCGCTGAACTGCCCGGAGTTATCAGTATTCAACTGAGTACCATTATTAATCCACTCAGTAACTTCTTCCGACGAAGCATGTAGAGCAGTTAATCCTCTGACAGTTACACAACCACATTTAAGAAAAATTGTACTGGGTCAATTATCAATAACAAGATCAGCAAGAAAACAAAAGCCACTCACCTTAGCTCCAAGCGGTTACCATAACATACATATTTTGGATCAATTTTATCCCTTTTAGTCAAGTTTGCATCTAGAAATGGCTCACAGAGACGTAGCATGATGGCACTGAGATTAACAAACATCCCCGAACTTGCACAGGAGAGAGGATCAACCTACGAAAAGAAAATACATTGCATCAATTGTTAAAGTGGAAAAGAGGCTTTACCATTCATCAATATTCCTCTACAGTCACCAAAGAAGCAGATAAAAATAATAAATCAACCTTTGAACTTGAAATTCAATCATTCTTTTGAAATCAAAATATTGAATATGGCTACACGTTGACAATAATAATCAAACTCGTGGTGTACAGTAGACATCACTGAACTCATACAAAAGTACCTGTATATGAGCCCTTGATGAGTTTCTATTTATCACCTCTGCAAGATACTCGAGAACATTTTCACGGGTCTCTGTGTTCTTAAGAAGGGAGAGAAGAACTTCCGCGAGGCCATCATATAAGCTATTCATGACAGTTTTAATTGTAGTGAATGAAGAAAGTAAATCAGTTGGTCTACGAGTGGATGCTTCTGAAAAGCACTGTTGCCTGAAGTTCCCAACAAGAGATTCACTGGTCAGAGCAGAAACAATGTATACAAATAAACAAAACCTCAAAACACATCAATTAACACTCACCCAACATCAGGTTGGCTCTTAAAAATGGCATGGTCAGGCAGAGCACTGACATGGAAGAAATGCCCCAAAATGCTTGTCATCTCAATGACACGCCCATTGGAATATTTTCCGGTGGGAATCCACCAAGGGTGATTTACAAGAGATTTAGCACCAACAGGAAAACTGACCAGAAACCTAAGTGCCCTTAAAGGCTGCTGGAAGTTCCCAAGAGCCGAAACTTTAAGGACACTACCCCTTAAATCCTCATACAACCCCTTCAGGATAGGGTCTAATGTATCAAAATCCGAGTCACGTAGAAACTCCTCCAAGAAACCAGGAGGGCACTGAAGACCACCAACACTGCTAGTAGACCCAAATCCATCCACGGAGCTCCCAATCTCAGAGAAAACCAACGGAAGCAAAGGCGAAGTGTTGGACTCAGCACCCAAATCCCCACCCGAAAACAATTCAGGATTCCCCAAATGAATCCTACAATACGAAATCGCCAACTTCTTGGCTTGCTTGAGCGCAATTTCAATATCAGACCGCAAATTCTTATCCTTCATAGAAGCAATTTTCTTACTCTCGTCGTGAGCTCGACGGTAGCAACCGATTAGGTACTGAAAAGGGGGCTCCGCGGATGGGAAATTTCCGGAAAGGCGATCGATTATGAGGCGCTCCATCACATCTCTTGAAATCCTCAATTGCTTGCTCTCGCTAAGGAGTTCGGCGGCGGTTTGCTCGAGATAAACGATCCGAGAATCGGAATCGGAAGAACCGGTGAGAGAGACAAGGAAGACCTTACGAAGAATAATGTCTTCAACCTCCTCCGGTGACCTTTGAGGTTTTGAGGTCGCCATTACAGTTGAGCAAACGAAGGCCGGAGATCAAAGGACTGAACTTTCTGTCAATGCAAAGAGAAGAGAATACGGTATATAAGAAAAGGAAATTACGTCCCACTTATCATCGTCCTAATTTCACTAATAATATTATTTAAATTAAAATAATAATAATAATAATAATAATAATACACATTAAGGATAGGTTTTAACCAAATAATACAAATATTATGAATAAAATAAATTATTATATAAATAAGTAGAAATACAAACTATTGACAAACTTTTAGTTTTTTATTTTTTTATTTTTTTTAATTCTAAACGTAAGCGAGTTCCACGTACCCCTGATGTGTATGCTAATACAGTTCATCATTTCTGTTGTATATTCATTAATTAATTAATTAATTTTTGTTGTTCGTTTATCCATTAGTATCATAGCTAGATATGGGACGGTGTACTAGCGAGAATGTGGATTGTGAAATCTCAAATTGGTTGAAGTGGGTATGGAAATTTCTCCCTCATAGACTTGTTTTAAAATCGCAAGGCTGATGATGATAAATAACGAACCAAAACGAACCATCTCTATTAGTAGTGAGCTTGGACTATTATAGTGTATATAAAGAGCTCAAAATTTCATGTGTTTTTTTTAAGAATAAAATTAAAATTTAATTTATTTATTTATTTAATTTTTTTTTTTTTTTGACAGGAGGGATATAATTGGAATTAATTAAAGATGGAGTATTTTCATAATTAAATATATTTGATATTTTCAGCTGTCTTTCTTTATTTTACTATTTTGTTATTTTTTGAGCGATCCAGCCTTCTTTTTCGTCTAAACCCTACTTCTTCCTTCACCTTCAGTCACCCTCCCTCCCTCCCGTTACCCGCCACTGCACCCCGCCCCCTTCGCACCTGTCCGACGCAGTCTGAGCGGCTACCGTCGCATGCTGTAATCTCAGCCTCTCGACGAACTCTCCGCCGCTCCCTCTCTCGCTCGCCTCTCCGAGCAACCAGAGTCACTTATCATCTCTGCTGTTTGTTTTTCTCAGAAACGGTGATTCTTCCTCTAACCCACGAAGTTGGTGAGATTGCACCGCCGCTCATTTTTTCAAACCCCCTAGGTTTTTGTTTTTTGTTTTATTTATTTTGTTTCGTTGATTTATGTTGATTTACTCTGTTCACCAACGAAGAAGAAAGTTAGAAGGAGCGAAACTTTTATTTTGTTGAGTAAATTAAAAAGAAAAACAAAATGTACTATTCTTATCCGAATTACTAAATTGAAAGAAAAAATATGATTTAGTAGTTGAAGAAAGCGAATAAAAGTAACTCACCACGTATGTAGTCTGATTGGCTAAAGAAAACTTATTGGATAAAAACTGTATTGATAAGATTGAAATCATTATAATCAGTTTTGAAAAGGAAAAAAAAAAAAAACAGCAAAATACACGAACAAACAAAGTACAAAATTAACACGAAGTTTGCTTGAATATCTTCGAGGTTACTTAAACATAGAAGAAACTATCTATGGATATGAACTGACGTACAGGAGGCCAAATCCTACTTATTTGGAGCAAAATTTATTTTTTCAAGATAGGAGTTCAAATCTTCANCTTTTTTTTTTTTTTTTTTTTCATCTAATCACTTGGAATGATTAGAAATAAGCTTCCAAATTCAGGGTGTACAAACAGGGGCTGCGTGTGTCTGAATGGGTATTTTTTTCTAGTGTATTCCCTTAATTTTTATGTTAGCTGCTTGTCTAATGCTTTTGAGATCCTCCAAACCAGAGGGGCAAAAACTCAGCCTTGCCCAACCCAATCTTCTTAGTTTCAGGTCGGGCTCAGTGAAAGTTCTGGTTTGAGATTAATGGGAGAGTTTGGGATGATTTTGAAGAATGTGGGGTTATGTGAAAGAAGCACTAATTTAGTACTTCTACTTCTAGCATTTTAAGCATATTTTAGGGGATTTTAACTAACCGGACTCGTAAATTTTGGGAAGTGTTTTTAATTGACTTAAAGTCAAAACTCGTCTTTTCCCCATTGTTAGATGTAGAATTTTGGCAGCTATTAGTAGGGTTTCAGATATATTTTTATAGTTTGTGGTATCTATTTAGTCCATATAGTATCTGTTGCAACTCAATTATACTCGTATAAACAATGATTGATTTGCATGAAGGTTATATATTGGTAAGTTTTCAAAGTTGGTAACCTAGATTTAATTTTCTTACTGAGTAGATTAATCATATAGTATTGTATCATTTGCCTGTTAACACATACTAAACATTATTAGTAGCTGATTTGGTTTACTTAAGTGAAAGATATAGGAAAGAATAGATATAAATAAGAAAAGGTAAAAACTAAAACCAAGGGCATCATTAGAATTACTTACAATTTGGCTACATTCCACTCATCCAACTATTCACAGCTATCTGTACCATTTTTTCTTGTCAACATGGTAATCTTAGATTATCAAATATATCCTGATTCTCAGGTACCTTATATTTTGAGCATCAGAGATTCCTTGTAAGCCAAAATGGACAAGATGAAGATAGAAGAGGTTCAATCAACCTCTAAGAAGCAGCGGGTAGCCACTCACACTCACATTAAAGGCCTTGGTCTTGAGGTATCTCACTTTAACTTTACACTAAATAGTAAATAATCATTGTTATTTGGTCTTAAAATTACTTTTAGACGAATAGAAAATTGTTACCTTCCATGTTTTAGCTTGTGTTTGATATATTACATTTACTTTCTTTGCAATTTTTGTATTAAGTTTCCTCTCTTGGAGCTTCAGGACTTGGTTGTTACCTCCTCTGTGCTTCAAGTCTTCTCTAACTCTCTCTTATTTTTCCACTGTAGGCCTCAGGAAAGGCAATGCCACTAGCTTCAGGTTTTGTGGGTCAATCAGAAGCAAGAGAAGCATCAGGGCTTGTTGTTGATATGATACGGCAGAAGAAAATGGCTGGCCGAGCACTTCTTCTAGCTGGACCTCCAGGTACCGGAAAGACTGCACTTGCACTTGGAATATCACAGGAGCTAGGAAGCAAGGTCCTTCTGATTTCCCTTCCATCACCACTCCTTGAAAGGCCCCAAGAATTATTTCAGTGTTAGACTTTAAAAGATTGGCAGTTTTTGGTTTAGAAAATATACTTACTTTATTATCATGGACAGGTTCCCTTTTGTCCAATGGTTGGGTCTGAAGTATACTCATCTGAAGTGAAGAAAACTGAGGTTTTGATGGAAAATTTCCGACGATCTATTGGTCTACGCATCAAGGAAAATAAAGAGGTCTATGAGGGAGAGGTAATTGCCTAGTGCCTACACCATATGAATCTTTAATTGTTGTTGTGGATAAGTACTACAAACTTTTTATTTTGTAGTGGTGTTGATATGATGTATCTTTCCTAGGTGACAGAACTTTCACCAGAAGAAACAGAGAGCGTGACCGGTGGCTATGGTAAAAGCATAAGCCATGTTATCATTGGTTTAAAGACTATTAAAGGAACAAAGCAACTAAAATTGGATCCGACCATCTATGATGCCTTGATTAAAGAGAAGGTGACATTTTTCTAATTTATTGTTTCCTGTCTCTTTCTTTTNGGGGGGGGGGGGGGGGTGTGCCTATATGTAATAGAATTGCTTACATTATTCCAACTTTTATTGTACTGTTTTACTAGTGACCAATCTTGGTTATAATGAAACATCTTTATGCTGAGTAATCCTGAGGTTTGATCTTATTGTAATGGTGGGAGTATTCATCTTCACATTCTGCAGGTAGCTGTTGGCGATGTTATATATATAGAAGCAAACAGTGGAGCTGTGAAAAGGGTGGGTAGAAGTGATGCTTTTGCTACAGAGTTTGATCTTGAAGCTGAAGAATATGTTCCACTTCCTAAAGGGGAGGTTCACAAAAAGAAAGAAATAGTCCAGGTTGTCTCCCTGTGAAATGTACCTTTATTGTGTAGCATTCCCTCAGTATCATAATTATAATTTATGCAGTCCAAAATCCTTAGTTTGCTAGCTTAAGAAAACCTACCTAAAATGTGTGTCTTCTTTACTATAATTCTGATGTTCTTATTTAAACTTTTATGGTTTTTTTTAATCTTATTTATGAAAACTATTAAGTCAGCATGCACATTTAAAACACATGTAGAATATCTGTAATTTTTTTATATTGAAAGTTTGTCCAATACTGGTTGACTGGAAACTGTTTAGTGTAGGTTAGTTATTTGTTATGATTTTAAAAAGTCAATCGTTTGATGATATTGTTTTGACTTCTTGTATTTGTGCCCTTAATTGACTCACGCTACTTCATCTTGCACTAAGCTGCAAGAAGCTTACGCACTAAAATGCTTTGCTCCATTAAGAACTTTGGGCCTAGCATGTCTCATACAAGTGATTGGAATGTGCATCCATGTGTATGCGTGTTTTTAATAGCGCAAGTTTTTAATCTTTATGGCGTAACATTCTGAAATTTGGGGATCTGTAGACAAAAAACTCTTTCCCTGCATTCTGATTCGGAAGCAATCTTATTGCCTACATTTTTGTTCATGCTTTTGGACATGCATTTATTGAAACAGCGACAGTTCTTGTATTAATTTATTCCTTTCTGCCTGACAGGATGTGACTCTTCACGATCTAGATGCTGCCAATGCACGGCCTCAAGGTGGACAGGATATACTATCTCTAATGGGTCAGATGATGAAGCCAAGGAAAACGGAAATCACAGACAAGTTGCGGCAAGAAATAAATAAGGTAGTTCTTTCTGTTTGAAAGATCTTTTTCTGAGTTACATACATTCTTGGTGATTCCTTGACTTGTGGACAGTATTGTCGTACTTGAATGGGAATGTGAGTTAATTGTTTTCATTTATTTTTATTTTGCATGTTCTCAATAGTAACTTGAGCCCTGTATTGTTGCCATATTTCATATTCTACACGAGAACATTCTTCCAAAACTGTTCTAAATTTCATGACATTTTTCGATCTTACTGGAGGGTATTCTATTTCAATAGTTTGGAATTTGTAAACTCAAGAAATAGAAGTAAAATTATTTGGGGTTTATTTTAATGACAGGTGGTTAACCGATATATTGATGAAGGTATAGCAGAGCTAGTCCCGGGAGTTCTATTCATTGATGAGGTTATTTCTACACTTTCAGCTCTTTCATCATTCTCTGTACTCAAAACTTTTAGCTTGTTTATGAAGTAAGTAAAATTTCCAGGTGCATATGTTGGATATGGAGTGCTTTTCATACTTAAATCGAGCTTTAGAGAGCTCACTCTCCCCAATAGTGATCTTTGCAACAAACAGAGGAATCTGCAATGTGCGGTAGGAAGCCTTGCCCCTAGTAGATTGTCTTTCAAATTGCTCATTCTTGCACCTTTTTCATGTTTTAAATGTTTCCTCTATTTTTTGTGTGGAATTCATAAAAAAAAAGGAAAATTATTGATAGGTTGCTTGTGTAATTTTTCATCATTGCTAAATCTTAAATAAACGACATCTTTGACCATGATGTAGCTATTACTAATTACTGTAAACGAAAACACATCTTTCCAGATGTTAAAAAATTATTGCTGAACAAATCCTTTCTTTCAGAGGGACTGATATGAATAGTCCTCATGGAATACCTGTCGATTTGCTTGACCGGTTGGTGATCATCCGAACACAAACTTATGGCCCTGCTGAGATGATTCAGGTCAGCTTGCATTCTTTTGTTGAAATTTAAATATTTTGTCTTGTATGAAGGTGCCAAACCACTGACAATGCTATCACTGATACTTTGTCAAGATATTAGCCATTCGGGCACAGGTGGAAGAATTGGTTGTAGATGAAGAAAGCTTAGCTTTCCTTGGGGAGATAGGTCAGAGAACGTCGTTAAGGTACCATACGATAGATTTGTGTTTGGAATGCTTTTAAACCAAGTTTAATAGAGGTAATTTGATTATAAGCGTTCTAGTAAAAAGCACATAATAACATCACTTGCTTTCAAGTGCTTACTTTAAGTTCACATAGGTCAAAAGATCTCTGCAACACTTGATTGCCTTTTTGATTCTTTTATAAGCGTTTATAAACTACTAGAAGTAATGATTTTGAGTGGGAAGTTAGTTCTTTTGAGCAACACAAAAGTTCTTAAGATAATGCCAAATCGGTTGCAAACATATATCCTAAAAAGACTGAAACCTTTTGTTGGTTCTGTAGACATGCAGTTCAATTGCTATCGCCTGCTAGCGTTGTGGCAAAAATGAATGGTCGAGACAGCATATGCAAGGTATAGATGTCCAACTCTTGTTTCTTTAGTTGATGGGACGTTATGGACATGTTCGAATTGAACTTTCGAAGTGTTAAAAAATATATATATTTTGAAGTGTAAAAAAAATTATGTTTAAGCTCTTAGAAAGTTGATCCAAACAACGAAGCTCCATTTATCTGTTTTGGTTGCTTTACATCCACAGGGAGATCTCGAAGAAGTTTGCGCTCTCTATCTGGATGCCAAGTCTTCGGCAAGGCTTCTTCAAGAGCAGCAAGAAAAATACATTTCTTGATTTGTTTCCAAGTGCTACTCCATTTTTAACCATTCCCCACCGGGAGATTATTATCTCTGAGGTAATTTTCTATCTCACTGCGTAAAGATGGAGATAGGGATGAGGATTATTCAGTGGTAAATTTTTGTTATCCGCTAATGTTAGTTGTAAAATTTGAAGTATGAGGGATGTATGGATTACTTGGTAATTTAATGTCTATATTGAGAGTAAACATTATGTAGTGTAGATGCACATTCTCTCATATTGATTTGCTATGTATAAACTTGAGTCTGCAACCTGAAGTGAAAATTTGGGTTCATATTTTGGTTATCATTATGTTTGCAATTTCATTTCACCAACTCTAATAACCAAACACACACACACAAGATTAGAGTTGCCCATTTGAAAGGAGAGCATGAATATTTCTTTTGGACGTATACTTAGGATTTAATATGTTAGGAGTTTCTTTGACAATCAAATGTTGGAGGTTCAAGTGATTGTCTTGTGAGTTGGTTGAGGCGTAGACACTCACTAATACAAGAAAAACAAGTGATTGCCTCGTCTAGTGAATGAATCGACCAATTAGAATGAAATCTTTTATTCGTGTTGTGTTGATTTTTTTTTACTAAAACTGGTAATGAATTAATTTACCACGAGTTTGAAAAGCTTATGTTCTTTAAAATTCATTTCAATTCATCAACTCTTTATATTGTGAGTTCATTTTGTTGGATGATGAAAGTCTCATGTCGACTAATTTAGAGAATGATTATGGATTTATGATCAAGGAATACTCTCACCATTGGTGTGAGGCCTTTTCTGGAAGCTCAAAGCAAAGCCACGAGAGCATACGCTCAAAGTGGACAATATCATATCATTGTCGAGAGTCGTGTTTGTCTAACACATTCTAGACGATTAAAAGACAGTGAGAATATTCTAGTTTATTGATTTGAATTGTGTCAAGAATATTTTTAGTATAAAGAGTAGAAGGTTGAAAATTGCTCGCTTGATCTTACATTGTAAATGATTTTAAGTTTTCAATGTTTTGTAAATCCAAAAATTTGGACTTTTTCTTCAAAAGGTTGACAGAAATGGGTCTGAAGGTTGAATAACATGTTTGAACATAAATTACAAAAGAAAACCCTAATTTTGTAAAAGTTAGGACCATTGTCCTACATAATTGTGTAAAAGGACTAATAATTTGACTGTTAGATTATGGGTCGAATCAGTGGTCTCCACTATTTCAATTTTATTTATAAAAATAAGTGCCCTCAATTTTCGAGTTCAAAAGTAACATAAATATCCTTTTAACTTTAAAAAAAAGACCCACACAATACTATACAAAAATAAAAATAACTTCAATTAATCTCAAAATTCTAAATTTATAAATTAATTACACATTTTCAAAATTTTAAAACAGCTTATTAAATATTTTGGGATTGAATATACGTTGAAAAATAAATTTGTATTAAAAAAAAAAAATTGGGGTTTAATAATTTGTACTAACCCAGTAGTTGAGTTGAATTAAAGAAGTAATGGAAGTTGTGGATCTATAAACCAACCTCTTCTTTAATCTTTATAAGCATCACTCCTCAGTCATGGATGCACACACTGAAATACAGAGCTATGCAGGTTCTAAGAACAAGGGTCGGCGGCGTTTGGCTGCTGGTGGCTGCGGCGGCGGCGGCAGTTATGCTGACGGCAATGCCGGAAGTTTCGGCGACGCGGTGGACTGTCGGTGGCAAGATGGGTTGGACGACCAATGTGAACTACACTATGTGGGCTGAGGGAAAACACTTCTATTACGATGACTGGCTCTGTAAGCACTTCAATTTATAGATCTGATGCGGATTTGTGTAGCTAATGAGTTGGTTTGTGGGTAATTTGGCGGTTGTTTGTGTTAGTTTTTGTGTACGACAGGAACCAAATGAATGTGTTGGAGGTGAACAAAACAGAGTATGAGAATTGCAATTCCGATCAGCCACTCCATAATTTCACCACCGGAGCTGGAAGAGATGTGGTTCATTTGAATGTCACTAGACCTTATTACTTCATTAGCGGTAAAGGGTTTTGCTATGGAGGCATGAAGCTCGCTATCCATGTCCGGCACCTGCCTCCGCCGCCCTCGGCCTCCCCCTTCAACGCTACGAGCAGTGCTCTGAGATCTTCCTACATCGCCCATACCCCATTTGTCTTAACCGCTGTTTTCGCCATCGCCGCTCTCCGGGAAGCTTTCTGCCGATTCTGGTAGAGACCACTCTTACTGAGTTCACATTCAACTTACTACACTTTTGTTTGGTTTGGGTTTGGGTTGGGTTAGATTTGTTTAATTTTAGTTCTCGATTTCATAGATATAAGACTCCTTCCTCAATTCACCTTTTATATCATTATGTTCTAAGTTTAGTCGGCTCAGCTCGTCCCCAACTGGTGGAGAACTCTCTAATCCGGTGGTACCTTTTGTGGTCTCATTTTGGAGATGAATACCTCTTGACAACTAGGGTGTTTATATGTCTCATTTTGGAGATGAATACCTCTTGACAACTAGGGTGTTTATATGTCTTCGAACGTATTTAAGTATAACCATGATCTGTAACAGTCTAAATCTACTACTAGTACATGTTGTTTCCACACTCTTAGAAAGTTTCGTTCCCCAATCTTTGTAATGTGGGATCTCACAATCCACCTGGGACCGAAAGCTTTGTTCCTCTCTTCATATGATATGGGATCTCACAATCCACCAATTATAAAAGCCAAGCTATGACATCTCACAGTTCACCCACCCACTAGAGCACAACCATTGTAATAGCCCAAGCCCTAGGATCTCACAATCTACCTACCCATTGGAGCACAACCATTGTAATAGCTCAAGCCCATTACTAACAGATATCGTCCTCTTTGGCCCATGACATATCACCACCCCCCATTACAGTACAACCATTGTAATAGCTCAAACCCATTACTAACAGATATCGTCCTGGCCCATGACATATCACCACCCCCCATTACAGTATAACCATTGTAATAGCTCAAACCCATTACTAACAGATATCGTCCTCTTTGACCCATGACCCATTACGTATCACGGTCAACTTCTCAATGTGCAATGTGAGATCTCAGAATCCCAAACCTCACGTTATCATTATATTAACTTTTAGAAAAAGACCATAAACAAGGGGTTACCATCCTTTATGGAGTGTAAAAACTCGATGGTTCTTTATAACTTTATAAGCAAGTATTAGCTGCTCAAGTATGACAATAGATGATTTATACAGCTTTGAGCTTGTTTAGGGCATTAGGAAAGTATTTCTTCTCAAACTCGATTCAAATAGTTACCTTTTCACTCGAAAGAATAATTATAAATTATGGTTTAAATTTATTAAGATAAAGATCAATACACATACGCACAGGAGTTATAATTGATAGAAATAACAAAGGAAAGAATGAGAGGTCAATAAGAAAACGAAGAACAAAGATCGTTGGGGAATAAAATTGGAAGAAAAGAGATTTGATTATATATTTCCCCCAAAAATTTACAAATACAGTTTGGCAAATGGCTCATCAATCTCAATCAATCCTCCTCCTCAATGGTAACTAATGTTGGGAGCTGTCCTTGATCCACAAAATCAACCTTGTTCAACCTTAAACAGCACAGCACTTGCTCAGGCAATTCCTCTGGCTTCTGTGCCTGATCATTGTTCATACCACAAACAAATATATTCATTATGTCTATCGATTTTTCTTCATCAAAATCCCAAAACAAAGGAGATTCTTTTACCTGGATCGTTAAACCGAGATCGATTATTCCGTTCCTTAGACGGTCTCGGAATGAATCAAGCCCCTTTCTTGATATGTAGCTAAAGCGATGAATATCCAAATCGATCTCAAAGTAATTTGAACCCTTTACATCAAAGAAAGGTTACGAACAATAAATTGAAAGTTTAGGTAGATATAAATCTTGAGAAACTCGAAAAGGGTTATGATGTTTTACCGTGAAGAAATTGTGCTGAGGGCGTGAGAGGACAGGCTTCTCATTGTATGCATTTACAAGCTTCTTTTCTGTGGAACTTAGTTGGAGATCCTCAGGGTTAACAAGTCCTGCCATGATCTTTAGCCTCTCTCTAAATGGAAAAACAGAATCTTTTGCAAATCCTCTGCTCCGTTCCATCTCGTCGTCGATAAATTTCTACGACACGAATGTGCAAATATCAGTCTCGTAATAACCGCTGGATGAATCTTTACGCTCAACAGTAGAAGAAACTACCTTGATATTCTCCTTATAATGATTGGAGATGCCCTCGTTGAAATTATCAGAAACTTTGAAATACAAAACAAGACTCATCCCTTCCCCATCACTATCACCAAGGAACATTGCAGCTGGATAAGTAGGCAGCTGCCACACAAAAAAGCCATTAAAAAAGCTTCCAAGATCTCGAGCTAGATAATGTGGAGGCTTGTTGGGAGAGAGTCCCACATCGGCTAATTAAAGGGTTGATAAGTAAGAAATACATCTCCATTAGTACGAGGTTTTTTGGGGAGGTTTTTTGGGGAAACCAAAAGCATAGCCACAGGAGCTTATGCTCAAGGTGGACAATATCATACCATTGTGGAGGTTCATGATTTCTAACCAATATCAATATCGCAATATGCGAGTGATAAGGAAGAATGAGTACCTGAATATTAACAATGAGCAACGGAGGCACATCTGTGGTGCTAGCTTCAATGCTTGGAAGCTCGAGGTGCTGTGCAATGTGGTTTATCTTTCTAGGACATATGAACAAGTCGACTCCGATCGGTACATATGGACTAAAGTTTGAAGCAGGGGACTTTATCCTATCTCTGTTAATCGAAGCAAATGGATCAAGTTCTTGTTTTTGTAGAAAAACCAAGCAATGCAGCTAGAACATACTTGAAATAGTTAGGACCACGGAGCTTAAAAGTTGATGGTGGTATCTCACACCAACATCCAGGAGTTGGCTTATCTCCTTTGAACCGTGGAATGATATGCCCAGCTCTTGGACGGTATAAGTACTTCTTAGACTCACCTAAATTTGTGAGCACAAAACTTTTGTAAGGACCAAACCCATTGAAAATTTTGAAAAGTGCTGTCCAAATGGAGTGTATACGTACAGTGCTCGTTGGGCTCGTTGGGTTCACCAACATCACACGACCGCCGCCTAAACGAAAGCCGAAAGACAGCAGACTGCATCTTCTGAGGTGGCTGCGAGTTCAGGATCTTCTCATTGAAGCTAGCAGCTGACACCAACTTTCTCAAGCTAGAGTTGTTGTCTTCATGGCTTGGTCCATCAACTTTGAGGCCTTTGAAGCTTCCACAGGAATGATCCAACAATGTCTTCTTTTTCCCACAGGCTTCAGCCTTGGCCAAGCAAGAAAGGCCACAGCCAGGAGCGCTCACGATGGCATAGGTGCTTGATTCTTCAAAGTTCTCCTTTCCTATGAACTTTGTTGGCTTTCCTCCTCCATCTATTTTCAAGTAACTCTCACAAAACTCTTCATATTTGCACTTGTTGTCCACAAAACATGCTGATCTTTCATACTGAACCACTTGGCCAGTTGTTGGCACTGTTGGAAACCCTTCTGCAGGAATATTAGAGTCAGGGAAATGCACGTTTAAAGGGCAAAATATTGTTCCAATGATACTCATAGTTAGCTTACCATTACCCCCAATTACGCTACTGAAGTCATCATCTGAATCAGACTGATCCACTAAGCTCATAGAATCATACCACAACTCCTCTTGGCAAATCCCTGTAAGCACACACACATCAATAACTTCAGACAACACGACACGAATTGAGACTCGAAATGAGTATAGCATTGTTCGAGATTTCAGTTCATGTTTTAGATCACCGCCACAGCATTTGAGTTCATGTTTTAGAATTAGAATAATTGAATGGATACCATTAGCATCAAACTGGCTGTGCTGCCATTGCAATTGGGTGAGGTGGAAAGTGGAGTTGGTAACTTCAGATCTCCGACAAGTGGTGGTGGCGCCATGTTCAAAATCCATATGAACAAATTCACTCACAGCATAATCAGTGACCACACCGCCTCCTGCATTGCTATGTCGTTTCTTCACTCCCTCAACCATGGAATTCCCCAATCTTCCCTTCGACTTTCTCGACTGTCGACGATGATGTCTCTTGGTTGTCGGCACTATTTTAGCATGAGTTGATACACAGCTCCCCATATTTATTTATTTATTTACTTTTCCTTTGATTCTATAACAACAACAAGCCCACTTTCAAAATTTCCAAAGCAAACGCCAAATTATTTAATTCAATAGGCCTGCAACCACCATAATATTCACAGATTCATGATTCAACTCCATCAAACAAACAATCTATCCAACAAAAACCTAACCGATGATAAATCGAAAAGAAAAAACACAAAAAAATCGATGAAAAATTACAAATGCAAAACATAACATACCCAACAAGGAAGAATAGAAGGCCTTGTTGTCCTATGAGCGGCGGCGATTAGACAGAGGAAGTCACATACACAGAGGAGGGCGAGTTGAGGCCGACAAGAAAAAAAAAAAAGGTCGGATCCAGAGTGGAATGCCCGAACGCTGGAAGCTCCATTTGTAAGAAAATGGGAGGCAACAAATTAGTGTCCTCACAGAAAAAAACTGCGACGAAAATGGCGATCGCTTTCAACATCACAACCAACTTAAAAATAGAAATCTCATATGTTCTTGTTATTCTATGAACCTCATTAACTAATCTCCTTCATCTTAGGGGACTAATCATCATTTAAACACTAATCTGGGAATAAACTATTTGATAATTCATCACAATTTTATATAAAATAAATACTTTTATATTTTATTTTTATTTACTTAACTTATTTAAATAATTTTTAATTTAACGTCAATTTTAATAATTACTCCCAAATAAATAATTTTTTAATAAGATTATATAAATTTTCATTTTAAATAATTAATACAATAACCAAAGAATTAGTTGTATAAGTTATATTTTAACCAATCAAATACTGCCACGTGGTAAACTTTATAGGATTATGATAAATTATTTATAAAATAATGAAAAATAATTCAAAAAAGATGTAATATAACATTTATCAAATAATATTACATTTGAATTAATTAATAATGCTGTAAAATTATGATATACTAATAAATAAGGTAATTAATAAGGTAATTACAATTATTAAAAAATAACTCTACTAATTAATTATGCTATCTAATTTATTAATAATTTAGAAAACAAATAATTCGTTCCTTTAATAAATTTTTATTTGTAAAAATGAATTAAATGTATATTTAAATCAATAATNAAAAAAAAAAAAAAAAAAAAAGCTCGTGCAAGGCACGTGAAGAAAAAACCAGCAATGACAAAGTTAAAGTCAAGTCAAGTACCCGTTTCTAATAATTATAAATTTATCCATCCGTCCCTACTCTTTATAATATTTCTCTATTTTATTTCTAATTATTTTAAATTTCAACTTTACCCCAAATATATTATCAATTTTCAATCTAGTCCTTTTAAATATATATATATATATATATATATATATATATTATTAATACAATTAATATTTTAGTTAATTAATGATTTTATTATAAAACTAAATTTTAAAATGATTTTGAATTTTGAATGATTAAAAATAAGGATAAAATATTCGTTCCAAAATTACTCCTAAATCAATTATAATTTTAAGATTTGAGAATTTATTTTACAATTTTAAACATAATTTAAAAAAAAAATTAAAAATTAAAAATTTAAAGGTGAAAATGAGAATTAGTTAATAGATGAGGGACTGGAGGAGAAATTAAAATTTAAAATTTGAAGGATGAATTGAGAATTAATAAATAGATGAGGGACTGGAGGATAAATTTTGGCATGCATAAAATGTGAATATAATGAAAAAGAAGGGACCGAAAGATAAAAAGGAAGAAGTGAAGAGACTTTTTGCGTAAGGTAAGGGATGAATATTTAATTAAATTAATAATAATTAGGTGTGAATTTTGGAAGTCCTCTAGATTCTGATATTCCTCGGCCAATCCAAATTCTTCCCTTATTTTATCTTTTATTTTTTAATTTTTTTATTTTTTTATTTATTTAGAGTTTCTCTCACCCAAGATTTGATTCAATCTCTGTGTTCTTATTATTAATTCTCTTTTTCTGTATCTCAGAATCCGCGCCTTGTTTCTATGTCGGTTATTTTTCTGTTTAGGTTTCGAAAATCGCATCAGTTCTTCTTCTTCTTCTTCGGCGTTTTTGCGTTTTGAATTTCAATCGTATGGGGAGTTGGAGAAAACAGAGTTGTGAAAATCGTCACCAAGAACTCAAGGCGACGAGAAATCCCTCCCTAGGTAAAATGCGTTTCGTTTAATCCTAATAATTTCATGTTGCAATTCTTCGATTTTGCTATTTTTTTTTTTTTTTTTTTTTTGTTTCTGTTTCTCTGTTTCTTGCGATTAATGTCGGTTGCGATCTGCACGAGCTGCGGTTTTCGTTTCATTTAGTTACGTAAAGAAAGAAGTTCTTCGTGAATTTTCCACGTTTTGGGTGATCGATTCGAGATACATTTATATTTTGTATTTCGCTGAGTTTGATGCTNTTTTTTTTTTTTTTTTTTTTTTTTTTTTTTTTTTTTTTTTTTTTTTTTTTGAATACTTCCGTTCTTGATGGTTCTTTGATAATGAATGATCGTTCTGCGGAATATTGGCTGGTTTCTATATGTTGATGATTCGTTTTTTTTTTTCTTGAATACTTCCATTCTTGATGGTTCTTTGATATTGAGTGATCGTTCTGCGGAATATTGGCTGCGTTTAGTGTTTTATTTTGCCTTTCTCCAATTTTTATTTCCAACAATAACTAATCTATTTTCTCTAAGTTTTCCTTTGGACCTGTTGTTGCTTTATAGCAAATTCTGATATCTGTTTACGTTTGTTAGGCATGTTTGTACTGTAAGCTACGCAGTAGATTCATCTTTGGCTGTATTGTATATCAATTTCGTCTTTCATCTTTGGAAGCGACCTTAGTTTTGTGTTTTTGCTTCTTTTGGGTATTTGATTTTGGAAGTATGCATTTCCCTTCCTTCTGGCGAATGAATTTGTTGTCTAATGGCTATTTGGGGGCTTGTATTTACTTGTTTGTTACAGGTAATCGGCACTCCGACGTGCCATCGTGGGAAAAGAAGTTTTGTTCTTCTGTTGGGTTGATTCCATGGAGGAAGCTGTTGGATGCAAAGAAGTGTATGTTCCTCTATGAAAACGTGGTTAAATGGAACGACACGGCATGCGAAGAAGCATTTCACAATGCAAAGAGTAGGTTCTGGGCAAAAATCAATGGCCTGCCTTGCAATATATCATTGCCTGATCCTGACGTTTTTATCGATGAGATCGATTGGAATTGCGACGTTGACCCTGATCTGATGTTAGACCTTGAAAACGAACAAATCTCCCCAGTTGTTGAGGAGGAAGGTGGAGTGACTGGGAAAGTTTGTCACATTTTTGGCTTGTATCAGTCATATAGCACCGGATGGGGCGACCTTGATATTCAGAAACCGGAAGCAGAGAATGGTAATTGTGATCAGAAGGTGGACGATGGACAAAACTCTTGGGAGGTGAATTATGCTTCCAAGAACAATGGAGCTTTGAGAGACGAGTATTTGAATAATTCAGTTGGTTGGAATGATTGGGGGACTAATCAGAATCAGAACCAGAACCAGAATCAGAATCAAAATTACAATTACAAATACAATTTCTGTTACAATAACGATTACAATCACAATAAATCAGACAACAGGTTCACAAATCAGATATGGAGAACAGGGGATGCAAACTGCAAGAACATGGGTGGAAATTGGTACCATTCTTCGACGTTCAAGGGTTCGAGATTTCATGGTGATGGGTATCAAAAGGAAAATGGGTGGAGAAACAGGAGGGGAGGAGGAAGGAAGAGAGTAAATTTTGCTGATGAACATAATAATAATGCTCCCAAAAGTTGGAACCGCTTGAATTCTAATCCTAGTGGACCAGTTAGCCAGCAATGGTCAGGCAATGGGATGCATGGAGTCCGGAGAAGCCAGTTTTGTGAATATTGAGTCTAGATATCATTCCTTATATTCTTTATTATCTACAGGTAGAGATTATATCATATATATATATATATATATATATATATATATATATATATAGAATGGGTAAACTATGCGTCGTTTACTTTCTTTTGAGCACGGTTTGAGTTTTGCTATGCAACCTGCAAATATCAGTGAGTATAGAAGATAAAAATGTTCATTCCTCCCCCCACCCCCTATTCTTTTGTACATTACATTCGAATCGATCGACCTATATCATCGTGGCACATTCTTTTTTATGTTGTTGGAAAGAACTTTCCCTGTAAATTATTATGTTGCCATGTTTGTTTTTGCAGTTTCATGGCTTGTTCAGCTGGGAGTGTTGAACAGCTGAGAGTGGTTTTGTGTGCTGTGTCATGTGGTTCATCAAATTTGGCCCCTATTATTGTTGGGTTTTAGATTGTGTTGAGAATAATGAATGATGGATGAGTTTAGAAACCAATCATTTAGGCGCATATTGCCTCTTTTAAGGCATATGCGGTTTTCCTGTTCTGTATATGCATGAAGGAAAAGCCTTCAATCTTAATAAATTTCCCAAGTTTTTGACTATCCGTACAAAGTCTACTTATTAAATTATTGGTTTAGTATATAGTTTTTATTTGGTTTTTAAACAATTGTTCGGATTTTTTATTGTTTCGATAGGTCTTCAAACTTAAAACTTTCAATTTTGTGCCCAATGAATTATTAATATCATTAACTATCGATTATAAAATTCAATGACCTTGACACAAAGTTGAAAGATTTAGGAATCTAATAGTCACTTTTTAAAATTAACTAAACAATTTAGACACGAAATTTATAAATTAATCAACCAAATTATTAGTATAAAAATTGTGTTGTTTAGGTATGAATCTTAGTTTGGAACACTATTACCGTATCTATCTTGAATCGAATTCATGAAAACTCTTTCTTTCTTTGCTTTGTCGTTCTAATACTAAATCAATAAATTTAGGTCATCAAATCAAAATGTCAGAGATTCGAATCTCCTCTCTTGGTATTTTTTTTAACTAAAAAAATTTAAGCATAAATTCAATAATATACATCTCTCTTAAATAATATACATCTCTCTTAAATTCAACTCTCACAGTATATATACTTTTTTTATATTATTTTATTTAGTTTCTTTTATATTATTTTATTAAATTTCTATTTAAGAAAACAAATATCATTTTTTTTTAAAAAAAATCAATATTTTATAATAAATGAGCAAACAAATATTCATATATTTTATATTATTTCTTAACATAAATAGGAATAAAATAACAATCAAATATCCATATATTTTATAGTATTTTTAAATACATTATTTATAATAAGAATAAACTAACAAACAAACCTATCTTATTCTTTCTTTCCTTTTCATTCGAACTCAATCCTTATAGACCGAAGTATAATTTTTGTCCACATTCAACTACAGAAACATTAAGGCAGAGAAGGGTTAGAGATAGCTATCTATCAACCCTTTGATGTGAAGCTTAAACTAGGAAGATACAAATACTAAAACAAAACTATGTTACTTTCAAACGTGTATGGTCTATGCCTAAAATTATAGAATTGACAATACACATCTCGAGAAGTGAATATAAACGATGCCTGCCTGGTTACACGACCCACTCGACACCACTTTCATGAGTTTTCATCGTCCTCTTGTGTGTCATCCGATGTTAGAAGATGGCCAAGGGCAACTTTCGCCTTCTTTGGTTTTGACAAGGCTTCCTCCCCAACAGCCTCATCACTCTTCCTCTTTGACTGCTCGATCCCCTGGTTTTCTTCATCGCTTGGCCTCTTTGACTGCTCAACCCCTGAATCGTCTTCATTTCCAGTTTCGTTCGCCTTTGCGGTGGGTGCCCCATCTTCTACCGACGCAGTTGGCTGCGGTTGAGTTGTCCCGGCTTTCCCTTTTTCTTTTAGCTCTTCTTTCTTAGATGATTTTTCATGCTCTTCCAAGAACAAGCGGATTTCCTCGTTGCTAGCCAAATCAAGAGGGGTTTGTCCTGCCTTCGTTTTAGTACTCAAACTTGCACCTTTCTTTGCCAAGTACTTAACAAGCTCCAAATGGGAACCTTGCACAGCATAGTGCAGTGGGGTCATACCCTTTCGAGTAGAAGCTTTTATCGATCCACCATGTGAGATCAAAGTACGAACAACTTCTAAATGTCCCTTCTGAGATGCAAAATGTATTGCGGCCATATCATCCATGGCAGCAGCACCAACATCGGCCTTGTTCTTGCATAGATAATCTATAACCTCTGCTTGTCCAGACCATGCTGCTAAATGCAGTCTATATTCCAAAGTTTGCTAAGAGTTAAGGAAACACAATCAAAGGGCTTGGATGCTAGAAGAAGTGTACTCGCAGAAACTAACAAGAATAAAGGGATAGCCAGCCCGGTCGAGCCAGATGAAAACATGACATTGGAAGAGCATCATATATTGTGATGAAGTTTGAAGCATAAGGTAAAGAAGACTTTCAAGAACATGAATGCAACCTTTTCCTTAGATGATAAAAGGCGTTGGATAGGAGGACGGATTGAGCATCTATGTCAAGATAAAAATCAGCATTAATACACTAGGAACCCGTCTTGAATTAAGTAAAATACTCGTCAAACTATATTTAATTGTTCATGAATCAACCCCATAACATCCCCACAAAATTGCAACAAACCACTCAATAACGAACTACAAGAGTGCTCAAACTCAACCATGAGAATGCCCGAACCAAGCAACAAAATCAAGCAGGTAAAAAAGCCCCCAAACTCAGCAATGAAATGCACAAACCTGGCTAAAAAGTATCCAACCATGATGTAGAACTAGTACACACAAAAATAGTGTTGTACAGCCCTAAGAACACTTGTAGTAAGCTAAAAATCATTACAATAATATTTGAAATTTTAACCCATCAATAGCATTGGCAGGTAAATCATAAGCCCAGTGGCAGACTAGTTTTAAATCATCATTAAGCACTAAAACAAAATTTTCCCATAAACGAATTTTTTTGGTCATGGACGATATGGCCATGAGGCCGATGTTAAATCACGTCTGGCGCGACTTGTCCAGACCATAGTGTTAAATCACTCAACAAGAACAAACTAAGAGTTATAACTCGTCTCATTGAGCCCAGTGGCAGACTTGAAAAAGAACTTTTGAAGGATACAAATTTTAAAATGAAAGATTACAACTTCAAACTCAATTCAATCAAATGACCCTTATAATGTAACAAAACTGAATTCAATCTCTAATCCTTCAGTAGTATTAGATTGATATCAGATTGTTCTAGTTATTTACCCTAAAATTTTATTATGCACAAAGAAAAACAGGAACATAGCCATATTACTTCCAAAAATCATTGAAGGATAAAAACTCAAAAACGAGTACAGGCAGGTGATATAATAGCTTTATATATCAAAATATTTTTTTAGAAATCAATTAACTTGAGTTTGTTCGGTTGATTCAACCTAGAAACAACCATTAAAAAGCTTCTTAAACAATCTAACCTAAGCAACTTCAATTTAATCGAACAAATTACAAGGATTTGACTAAGCTGAACGGAGGCATGATGATTCAACAAAATTCTATTAAACAAAAAAAAAAAAAAAAATCTG
>NC_036640.1:2797334-2882582 GCF_002806865.2 Cucurbita pepo subsp. pepo | reverse complement strand
AAAAAAAAAAAAAAAAAAAAAAAAAAAAAAAAAAAAAAAAAAAAAAAAAAAAAAAAAAAAAAAAAAAAAAAAAAAAAAAAAAAAAAAAAAAAAAAAATCTGGAAATAACAATTAACAGGAGGAAACATAAGGATACGGAGTCCGAGAGTGCTTATCTCTGGAATTGACAGACGAAGCGTTAGATGCCAAAATTGAAATGACAGAACTCAGGTCGCCGTTCCTGGCGGCGGCGTGAAGTAGATCGTCACCACCGGTGGCGCCTCTCCTTCTTAGAGACCTTCCCATTTTACGGTCCCACCTTCCGATCCAAGCTTCTGAGAGTGGAAAAGAAAGAACTGAGAGCTCAGAAAGAAGATGACCCATTGGACCTTTCAGACCAAAAATTCATGGGCTTTTCGATATGGGCCTTTTAGTTAGTGGCCATTCTCTAATGGGCTTTCATAATCTCTGCTTCAGTTACGAAGCCCATTTTCATAAATTTTATTTCATCATAATTTTGTTGTCGCAGACCGGAATGTAACATTTTCTTATAAGAGTGTGAAAATTTCTCTCTAACTATGAGGTGACGGTGATACGTAACGGGCCAAAACAAACATTATCTACTAGTGATGGGCTTGAGCTGTTACAAATGGTATCAAAGCTAGACACACATGATGTGACAACAGATTTGTATATATTAATTACTATTTAGTTATGCTCACTTTAATGATTATCAATTAATAAGAAGGCCGGAGTTATATCTTTAGTAAGAAGGATCTCAATTTAGTTGGTTAAATATTTGAAATACGAGCCACAATTTTAGAATTTAAACTTAGCTACGATCGAAACCACGGTTTGAAAGGGTTCGTTCAAATTGCTGGATGAAAGTCCCACATCGGCTAATGTAAGGAATAATCATGAGTTTATAATCAAGTAATACTCTCTCCATTCGAATGAGACTTTTTGGGAAAGCCCAAAGTAAAGTCACGAGAGCTTATGCTCAAAGTGGACAATATCATACCATTGTGAAGAGTCGTGTTCGTCTAATATAGTATCAGAGTCATGTCCTAAACTTAGCCATTTCAATAGAAAACTCAACCTAGACACTATCATATTATTATGGAGAGTCGTATTCGTGTAACAAAAGGATCTAAGTTTGAACCCTAAAAAGATGAGATTTGTTGGAGTGGAATTCCATATAAGAATGCCTTGAAAAGCACCAAAGATCTCTTGGGCTGAGTTTCGGGAGCCAAGTGACCAGCGCCTCTTATGCTTGCAAAGGATAGAAACTTGCCATACGCCTCACTCCACCCACCAACCTGGTTGTCCACCAGCCAAGCACTGTAACCCACGCTTGTGTTTACACCCAACGCCTTTGCCAATGAACTCACCACTGTTCTACTTCCCGTGAATGGTATCACCGAATCTTGATCACCGCTGTTTTCAATATCAATACACATATTACATTTACTTTCCTTACTTCTCGTACAAATATATTAAAAAGTAACCGATTAAAAGGACGATATCTATAAATGGTATTAGAGTCAGACACCGAACAGTGTGTTAGTGAGAACGTTGGCCTCAACGAGGTGGATTGTGAGATCTCATATTAATTGGAAAGGGGAACGAATTCCTCCGGGAGTGGAAACCTCTCTCTAGTAGACGCATTTTAAAATCATGAGGCTAACGACTATACATTACACCAAAATGGACAATATGTAGTGGGCTTTGACGGTTACAAATGGTATCAGAACCAGACATGTGCTAGCAAGGACGCTGGACCTAAAGAGTGGATTGTGACATCTCAGGTAGAGGAGAACAAAACATTTCTTACAAGGGTGTGGAAACCTCTCCCTAGTAAACGCTTGGCCTTAAGGAGGTGCATTGTACTATAAGCATTTTTTTTATAAAGGTGTGAAATCTCTCCCTAGTAGACGAAGACCTTAAGGGAGTGAATTGTAAAATCCCACATTGGTTAGAGTCTCCTGAGTAGATTCCGGCCTAAGGGGGTTAGTTGTAAGATCCCACGTTGGTTAGAGAGGGAAATGAATAATTCTTTATAAGCGTGTGAAAATCTCTCCCTAGTAGACACGGACCCTAAGGGGAAGATTGTGAAATTCCACATCAGTTAGAGATAGGGAAACGAATCATTCCTTACAAGGGTATGAAAACCTCTCACAAGTAGACGTGGGAGGCCTCACGGGGTTGGATTGTGGTATAAGCATAATTTCTTACAAGGGTGTGGAATCTCTCCCTAGTAGACATGGGGGCGATCCCATATCAGTTGGAGAGGAAAACGAGCTTAAAATCAAGACTTGGATATTATATAAGAACGGGATTACCTATAAACCAAGACTCGGATTTTGGACTTCACAAGCGAGCTAACGACATCAATCATCGATATAAACGTGTCCTTCCGATCGTAATGCCAATCTCTGCACGTAATCAATCATTCAATATTCAAACACCATTCATCTTAACCTTCAAAGTTCACATTTACTTACGGATTGCGGTTGCACAGACTCCATTGAGCCACTCCAACGAGTTTGGCATGGAGCGCTTGCTGCACATCCTTCCTGTTCAAGTATTTGGCAGCATTTTGTTGCGAACAGATATCTCTCTCAACGCCATTTGCCTGAGGCTCTAATTGCGGCGTTGTGGATTTGGCAGTGTAGAGCAGCGACCAAAGTGGATGAAGGAGAGCTGCAGCCTGTGAATTGTTGGCGGCGAGGCAAACGTCGCCGATGATATTATACGGGTCGATGAAGCTGGATAACTGTTCGGAAACCTGGGAAATAACGAAGAAGCAATCTGGAGAAATGGTGCCTTCAAGGACTTCTTTATATAGCCGTGAATTGTTGCAAACTGAACTTAGAAGCTTATAAGCTGAGTCTGAAACCACGCCGTGTGACCACGTGTACGCGTCTCTTGCGTTGAAGTCGTTCTCGAAATCTAGGAGAGGGTTTCCTATCTGCATCCATAGCAACCGGTCATTAAGAATTGTTTGGAGGGAGTCCCACATTGGCTGATTTAGGGAATGATCGCGGGTTTATAAGTAAAGAATATATCTCTATTAGTCAAAGCCATAAGAACTTATATTCAAAGTAGACATGTTATATTAAACTTATGTCCTTAACTTAGTCATGTCAATAGAATCCTCAAATGTCGTTGTGAGCTTCGAACATGTTGTCAAAAGTGACTCAAATGTCGAACAAAGGGTGTACTTTGTTCGAGGACTTCAAAGAAGAGGTCGAGCCTCGATTAAGGAGAGGTTGTTCGATTGCTCCATGGGCCTAAGGGAAAGTTCTGTAGTGTACTTTGTTCGAGGTGAAACAAATGGTGTATTTTGTTCGAGGACTTCAAAGAAGGGGTCGAGCCTCGATTAAGGGGAGGTTGTTCGATGGCTCTATGGGCCTAAGGGAAGGTTCTGTAGTGTACTTTGTTCGAGGTGGAACAAAGGGTGTACTTTGTTCGAGAACTCTAGGGAAGGCGTCGAGCCTCGATTAAGGGGAGGTTGTTCGATGGCTCCTTGCACCCAAGGGAAAGTTCTGTAGTGTACTTTGTTCGAGGTGCGGATTGTTCAAGTCCCACGCCGACCTAATTTAGGGAATGATGATAGATTTATAGGTAAGAAATATATCTCTAAGCTTTCTGAAAAGTCCAAAGCAAACTCTAAGCTTTCTGAAAAGTCCAAAGCAAAGCCATGGTTCAAAGTGGACAATATCATACTATTGTAGAAGATGATGATTCTTAACGGAACAAAAATGCCTAATTTAACAAATAGATCAAAGTAAAATTGCTACTCACAGCGATTCCCTTAAGTCTGATATTCACTTTGGA
Organism: Cucurbita pepo subsp. pepo; assembly: GCF_002806865.2. NCBI lineage: Eukaryota > Viridiplantae > Streptophyta > Magnoliopsida > Cucurbitales > Cucurbitaceae > Cucurbita > Cucurbita pepo. Next base: position 2,878,763 of record NC_036640.1, on the reverse strand, counting down.
GCTAAGAATGAGCTGCGCCAGTTGTGGAACGTAGTGTCCTGTTATCAAAGGAGTCAACCATGGCACAAAGTTAGCTTCAACCCAATTATCGGCGGCGGCGGGGGCGGCGGCGGCGGCGGCGGAGAGGAAAAAAAAAAAAGGGAAAAAGGAGGAGAGAATTAAATACCTCCATAACTCTCCCCTGTGATGTAAAAATCTCTGTTTTTGTATTCTGGAAATTTGTCGAACCAGTGCTGAAGAAACAGGAGATTGTCTCGGGCTTAACCAAATGAAACCAACCCCAATTATCAAATTTCAAATAAATTCAATCTTTTCTGATTAAAAATTAAAAAAAAATGATAAAATAGGGAGAGTAGAAACACCTGTAATTTCATCGTCTATTCTCGAATAGAAAGATTTATTAGCAGAGTACGAGAATCCGACTCCAGCAGGTGACTCCAAATATAACATGTTTGCTTCTGAACAAACAAACACACTATATAAGATTCTGGGTCGGTTGTAGAAAATAATAAAACTTTAACAAACGTGTTTTAAAATTATAAAATTGATAGTTATGTGTAACGAGCTAAAGCTAACAATATCTGTTAACGGTATGCTTAGGCTCTCGTACACCAAACTTTTATCAATTTTGTTTATATGATTACTTTCAAAATATTTAATAATTTTTTAAACTTTCAATAGAGGGTTGAATTTTTAATATTACGATTTATTTAATATTTTATAAAATTCACTTGTCTATTAAATATAAATTTTAGAATTAAAAAAATTAAAATTTAATTTATATATAATAGATTCACGTCCTTTTTAAAATTTTTAAATATAATAGAAACCATAAAAAACTATATTAAAAATTTATAATACTTATTAGATATTTTTAAAATTTGAAAACCTATAATTAAAAACCTGTCAAATATTTTTGAAAGTTTAGGTACTAAATGCTCTCCGTGTACTTTTGCTTTTGTTACTCCAGAAAAACAAATCGTAATCGAACTCATATTTGTCCAATGGATTCAATTTGCTCATGGTGGTTCGATATACTTCGACCCGGTGCGGATTTTGTTTTTTTAAAAAACTTTATAGATTTTGAATAAGAAAAAATTAATTAATTAATTATTATTATTATTATTATTATTATTTTTTTTTTTTTTGTCACCCAAAACAAAATTATTGGAGTGAGATAATATCTTCATACCTGTGTTCCAACTATACTCATTTTCAACCAGAATTTCTCCATTAATTTTGAAGGGACCATGTTCTACAAAAGCTCCTCCTCCAAGAGACGAACACCCCGGACCTATCGTTAGAAGAAACGTTATTTCCAATCAAACTAGCACAATATGACTATCTCATAACCACAATTGGATATCGATTCAAATCGAGACTTAAAAGTAAAGGTTACCTCCATTGAGCCACAGAACGAGAGGCTTAGAAGCCGGTTGCGAGCGAGCTTCAACAAAGTAATAAAAGAGAGCCCTCCCTTGCTTCTCATCAATGGTGACATACCCACCAAACTGCTTGAAACTGGGGTTAGGGCTCGGTTGGGTTGGCAAGGTTCTGATTTCATCTTCTAAGGGGACACCCACCACTCTTGAAGACAATGCCACATGAACTAGAACCATACCCACAAGCACTACACTGAGCCTCTCCATTTTTCTCTATGCTAATCCATTCCTATCCCTCTCTCTTTATATATGCAAACAAAATACAAAAAGTGGGTCTTGGAGATATTTACTAGTGGAGTAGGCATTGGTCTTGGGAAGACAAAAAGCCAATCGACCCATCGAGCCTACTTTTCAATAGTCGTGACAGGGAATCCGTGATGTGTATGTAGTCAAGTCCACTCTTGTTGATTTGTATATGTTACTGTTCTATTTANTTTTTTTTTTCGCTATTAGCTAAATGGAATCGAGACAGAGACAAAGATAATGTTCTCTATTGCATCTTATAACTTTATTATTATTTATATATTACAATATCAATTGATTTAATATTATAATTGTAATATTTAAAAATTACGTAAATTTTTTATTTATTTCAAAAATTATATTATAATATTAAAATTTAATTTTTTAAATATTATGTTATAGACATTATATTATATTTTTTATTTATGAACGTGATATTAGATTTTTTAAATAAAAATTATATGGTAAGAAATAAATTATGTATTAAAAATATTATTCGAAAAAATTAAATTAAAAAATAAAAAATATTTACTATAAAATGANCACATCGATTGGAGAGAGAAACGAGTGTCAGCGAGAACACTGGTGGCAAATATTGTCCTCTTTAGGCTTTCCCTTTCGAGTTTTCCCTCGAAGCTTTAAAACGCGTCTGCTAGGATAAGGTTTCCACACCTACCCTGATAAAGGTATCAGGGTGTTTTGTTCTACTCTTCAACCAATGTGGGACATCACAACTGGGCTACTAAAGGGAGTGAATTATGAGATCCCACATCGATGGAAGAGAAGGACGAGTGCAAGCGAGGATGTTGGGTTTTGAAAGATGGTGAATTGTGAGATCCCACATCGGTTGGGGAAGAGAGCCAAACATTTTTTATAAGAGTTTGGAAACCTCTCCCTAACAGACACCTGTACGAAAACTAATATCTCCAGTGAACTTGGGCTATTACATTTTTCTACCAACTTTTTTTTTTTTTTAACCTTTTGATTCATAATGAAATAGTTTGATAGAATGAATTACGTTCATATGGGATTGGTGTATTTCTTACGCTAATAGTTCCTATCATAACAACCTTTCATCTTCACATGTATACAACGTGTTTACATGTGCTTGTATCTCGGACTATGAAACAAAACTTATTTTAAGATATTTATACGTGCTTACATAATCTTACGTACGTATTCGGGGACTCGGTCCTGTAATTTGGCACCGTTAACGTCGAGGAAGGTAGGAGACCGTTACGTACGTATTCGAGGACTCGGTCGGTAGGGTGTGTGTTGTTGATGGATATGAGGGCCCTCCACCAAGAAAAGAAGAGGGTAAAGCCAAAAAGGTTTAAAGGGCATGACTTTGAGCGTTAAAGTGATGCAAGAATGATGACAAAGGAGGATTAAACGTAGTCCATGGAGTAGCCAGCTGTTTGAATATGACTCTTATGAATATGCATTATTATTTTCTTCAGCATTTTTATTTTTATTTTCTCAATTTTTTTTTTAATTTTTTAAACACTATTTTTACCTATTTATTATTTTATTTATTTTGTTGTCTATTCATCTCAAAATTTAATATTAATAAGCTATTTTTATTTTTTAAATTTAAATAAAAATGCAATGTTTATTAAAGAAGACAAATACATTATTAAGAAAAATGTAAAAATTAAAAGGGTAGAATGGTAAAAAAAACCTTCTTTTAATGAAAAATAATAAAGTCGAATTTTTTTTTTTCGCTATTAGCTAAATGGAATCGAGACAGAGACAAAGATCATGTTCTCTATTGCATCTTATAACTTTATTATTATTTATATATTACAATATCAATTGATTTAATATTATAATTGTAATATTTAAAAATTACGTAAATTTTTTATTTATTTCAAAAATTATATTATAATATTAAAATTTAATTTTTTAAATATTATGTTATAGACATTATATTATATTTTTTATTTATGAACGTGATATTAGATTTTTTAAATAAAAATTATATGGTAAGAAATAAATTATGTATTAAAAATATTATTCGAAAAAATTAAATTAAAAAATAAAAAATATTTACTATAAAATGAAATTCAACCAAAATAAATGAAAATTTTAGCGAAAATGTAAAATGAAATAAACGTTACCGCCACCTCGCCCTGCTCCATCTCTACCTAGAATCGACTTGCTATCGGTTCGAGCCGACTCTTATTGGCTTGGGTTCAGCTCTCGCACCAATTCTCACCACCGTGGCTCACCATCGATCTCTCTCTCTCTCTCTCTGTGCGCAGGGTTCAGTCTCATTCACACTACCGTCGATTCTCTCTCCCAGCGTTGCCGTCGGTTGCTTTGACACGGCTGGTCTCTCGGATTCCCGCTATCCTCAGGTACAAGTTTTTCTGGGTTTTAAATTTCTTTTTAAGTTCGAGGAACTTGGAATTGTGATTTTCTTTGATTAGTGAGTATGTAAACGGATGATTTGGATTTTTTGTGGTTTTTTCCCCCTGAAATGTTAAGATAATGAGATGAAATTTCTGGTGTTACCTTTTGTCTGAGCTTTCTATATCGTTTCATTGTTAAATATTGTAAGTGATTATTAAAACTGTGGGAACAAAACTTGATTAATCATCTTCAAATTTATAGTGAGAAATGCCTAGGGGGATTTCTTTCTCATGTAATTTTCTTCCGTTCTAGTTAAAATGAAACAGGAGAGAGCAGAAATTTATCGAACCCAATCACTTAACTGGACTACGAGTGTGTAATTGTTGTTGGTTCGGCTCAGGTTTCATTTCAAAATGTCAGTGTCGCTCAATCTAGTTTAGTATGGAAGGGTTGGTGAATCGGTCTGATATCCAAGTTCTTTGTTGCCCATTGGTATGATCTGTAACTGAATTGGGAACTATTGCATTGGAGCTGCTAATGTATGAAGTTATTTGATTAATTATGGAATAAATTTATTTCCATTGTTTAAAAGTCTTTGAATTGAAAGTTGTACATGATGAAATAAGAACTTTATAAGGATTTTGATCAAACTTGTTTTGAATTATCGAGTTGCAGATACTTTCCACGAGTATGCTTTGTTCTTCGTTAAATCTATCTTTATTGTTTCCTTTTTCTTTTGCAGCATATTCAAATGAAATTATGGTCGCTTGACAACTAACTATGCTACAAGAAATATAGTTATATGGCAAAATCTTTGTTTCATAATCTTCGCAGAGCTTCTCTGCTTTTCAGGTCTTCATCTCTGAACCAACCATTTTTCAGGTACTCTTCAGTCAAGGTTCCTCCATCTTCTTAATATTATCGATGTGTTTTACTTTTGAACAGCAGTTTTCATCTTCTTTTCCTTAGATTTTCTGATCCATTGCTTTTAAAAAAATTTAACCTAGCTGACCGGGTTTGAGATTGGAAGAAAATGGATTGTATTTGACTTTGAAAGACAGAAATAGTGTAGAAGATATAACTTTTGATGAATTTTTTGGTTGAATTTTAACTGTGCTTACACCATATATTCTGTTGCAGACCTGTTTTTGGGGTTCCTGACTCTACTTTCTCTCATATAAAAATCTTTCCTCTGCTGAACATCTCAAAACCTTTGTTGGGATTTAGAAATTTAAGCTATGGTTCCGTGAATCTTGTCATATCCCAAGGGAAACCAAAGTTTGAAACACATGAAGTGGATCCTCCAAAAAAAGATAAGTGGAAGACTAAGAAAAAATTGAAGGTGCAGCGAAAGAGAGAGAAGCAGAAAAGAAAAGCAGCAAATAAGAAAGACCCTCGTCAACTGCGTGTAAAGGGGAAGAAAAAGCAGAAATTTTCAAATGCAGAAGAGAGAATCAAGCACAAGCTTGAAAAGGTCAGTAAAAAAAAGAACCGTTTCTATATATTTTATGGTATCACTAATGTTTTTGGCGAAGTTTTCTCATTTCAAAAGAAAAAGAATTACTTCATGAGCATTTCTCTTCGGTCTGATGCTGAACTACAGCGAGATGGTTTTCAAATTAATGGATGTTGGAAATTTTTCATATGTTTTCAGTTACAATTATAGAGATTTTGCTGCAGGCCAGGATTAAAGAAGCATTGCTGATTGAGAGATTGAAGCGGTATGAAGTTCCTAAAGTTCAAGGTCCTGTGGTGGAGCCACACAATCTGACTGCAGAGGAACGGTTTTATATGAAGAAAATGGGTCAAAAGAGGTCTAATTATGTACCTATTGGAAGAAGAGGAGTTTTTGGAGGTGTGATTTTAAACATGCACATGCATTGGAAGAAACACGAAACAGTTAAAGTTTTTTGCAAACCTTGTAAACCTGGCCAAGTGCGTGAGTACGCACAGGAAATTGCAAGATTGAGTGGAGGAATCCCGATACAGATAATTGGTGATGATACTATCATCTTCTATCGAGGAAAGGAATATGTGCAACCAGAAGTTATGTCACCAATTGATACATTGTCTAAGAAACGGGTTAGTTTTTAAATTTTCAGTTTTCATTAATGTATATGATGTCTTTTTCTTTTCTTTCTCTTTTTTATAATCGGAGTTCGTGGGCCAGTGCATCTTTATTTAAGACATAATAGCAAGGGAGGATATCAGTAGGACTATTTGGCTTTTCGACCATAAAATATGTGCGTGGGAGTCGGCTGTGTAGTTAAGTAATGGTATTGAAGTTAGAGAAGTGTGAGTTTCTCCTAAGCATATACTTTTCGTTTTTGGATTGATGGAGTGTCAATACATGGGAGGGAGAATTCAATCCTCTCAAAGACTTGGAGAGTGTAACGGCCCAAGTGGCCCAAGTCCACTGCTAGCAGATATTGTCCTCTTTGAGTTTTCTCTTTTGGGCTTTCTCTCAAGATTCTTAAGACGCGTCTGCTAGGGAGAGACTTCCACACCTTTATAAAGAAGTTTTCGTTCTCCTCTCTAACTGATGTGAGACTTTGTCAAGTTTTGACTCTTGTTGTGTAATTCCTATCAAGCTGTCGGTGTCGGTACCTAGAAAATAGTGCATCTTTTCCATTTTCATGTTTAGATTAGCTTGATCAGATAATAACGTGCTGACATTAGATTGTTGTATGAAAAGCTTTCATTTAACAGCAAATACCAAATGTTGCAAACTTGGTCTGTCTAATTAGATTTAATAGTTGTGTTATGGTAATGTTGACTTTTTGTTATCCAATCTGTTTGCTGCATGTATGCTTAAAACCTCAATGTTCATGTTTATGTGGATTCTGTTTGTAGGAAATTGATTATTAATAAAACATACCAATGGCTTCCCTCCTTGCAGGCACTAGAAAAGTCCAAGTACGAGCAATCCCTCGAGTGTGTTCGCCGATTCATTGCCATTGCTGAAAAGGAACTGGAGCTATATTACAGGCATGTTGCACTTTATGGTGACCCAAATGATAGGAATCCATTGTCCATCTTAGACCTTCCATCTGACAACTTGAAGAACTCACAGAAACATCAGGTCGATGAAATGGAAGACTCTCATTCTGCTGCTCTTTGCTTAGCATCTGATGTTATGAACAAGCAAAATCCTGAATTTTCGGATGACGAATCGTTAGAGATTGGAGAAGAATTTGCAGATTCCTGCTTTTCTACAAGTGAATCAGAATTTGAAAGTGACATATTAGATGATTTTGAACATGGGAGGATCGAAGGAAGTTTTTCTCAGACAGGAGAGATGTCCTCAACCACAATGAACACTTGTTCAGCTTCCCAGAACAAATTTGAGTATCATAACCAAGAACTACCGATACACATAAAAATGACATGAGACTGCAACCTGATTTTTTGTTCGACTTCAATGGATCTATGATCCAATGAAAACAGTTCATGGATGTATACCGAAACATTTTCAGAAATTATAGTAACTAACCGTTTCTAAGATGATATCAGCATGGGAAAATTCCACCTGGTTTTTACTAAAACTTTCAATTTCATTAGATAGTCTCATTTTGTTGTTAGGAAAGTAGAAAACCTCCTGATCTTGATGAATCCTAGGCTATGAAATTGTTTTTAAGGAAGGGCATATGATGGGTATTCTAGTAGCTAGTAGGGGTGTACATTCAACCCAACAACCCGGATCAACCCAACCCAAACTATAAAGGTTGGGTTGGGTTCATTTTTTCTAGAGGGTTAGGTTAGGTTGTGAAAAGTTTCGGGTTGGGTTGGGTTACCAATCCAACCAACCCAAACTTTTAGATTGGGTCAAAAAAATCTCCCAATCCAACCTCGACTATGTAAACCCCTAGCAGCTGTCAAGTACTGTGAACGTTACAATAAATGGAGTCGATGATTTGAATCTCTAACTTCAAGAAAGTAGTAACTATGCATTACGATTGTAGGTACTAAATCGATCTACGTCAAGATCAAAATTTACCGTACCAAATAATATATTAGGCAGAAAGAAAACAGCATTAACTAATATGAATATGAATTGGGACATTCTTAAAATTAGATGAAACTGTAAATTGTTGCTGTTTTTTTGTATTAAAGATGGGGGCATCCCATTCTGAAAATCCATCCAATCAGTAATCTTAAATCCAAAATCCAAGCTCTCTCTCTACAATATTCTAACACTATGGGCTGTAACATCTAAATCTGCAATGTACATCAGCCGCTTGGACAGTGATCGACCGGGAAGAACCCCATGAGAAATTAAACACTCAAAATCTTCATGGCACGGCTAGATCAGTCTCCTCTTGCTAAAAGTTTCCTCCTTTGCCAGACTGACGAATCCTAAATCCTACAACCGAGGCCTGTGTATAACGGAAATTATTTATGATGATGGTTAATATTCATGTGTCGGAGCTGGAAGATCATCGTCGAGGCTGGGCGGAGATAATGGCGGGGTAGCTGAGAGGTCAGAATGATCGTCCAGAATTTCCAGGACCCTTCTGGCAGTTGCTTGAAAGTCCCCCTTATTAATAATACCAACCTTTCGAGAAGATATAACCCCGGATTCAATTGGTCTAGAAGAGTTACTAATCTTCACAGATGATAAGACTTGATCTTTGGCCGATTTATGATGAACAGCAGAAGAGATTACAGAACTGAAGATGCCAGAATTCCTCAATCCTTGAATAATGATCTGTGGATAGAATAAAAGACATTTGAGTTTATCTTGCACCGTGCATCTTTTACACAAAATGTTTGGTGGTTACAAGTTGAATATGAAAGAACAGATGCAATTCAACTCACCATAGGTGCATAAATGCGAGTCAGAATACCCTTTCTTAAGAGTTTCAAGGTCAGTGCTTTATCAGTCCACACAACTCGTTCACGATACCTAAAACCGACAGAAATCTGAAGTATAAGGTGAGAGAGTTCATAATGGACAGTAGGAACGAATGCTTGACATGATATCTCACAACTATTATCTATAGAATGGATTTGCCGGTGACCAATATTCAGAGAAGTATTGAAAAAGAACTTGGAAGTAAACTACCATCAGAAATGAGACGATGGAAACACCTGCAAACTAGACTATGTGTACTTGCTATCATTGTTATTTAAGAAAGAAATATCCAATCCATTGACCATTAAGTGGAGGCTCTCTCATTAAAATCTAAAGTAGTCATGGGATGACCCATTCAGTTGAGATTTAATCCTCTCGCTGTGCAATCTCTGACAGCCTTGAGATTTAGATTACATTCAAACCAAATTACTCGTGAAGATTCTATATTTGCAGGACACGAGGTTCATATCTCGAAACAACGAAACAGGAGATGGAAGTTATACTATTGAGCATAATAATTACCAGGCTAGCATTTCTTCCTCTGTTGCAGTAGAAGCAATTATGAATGCCTGTAAAGGATACAGTGTGGAGATGTCATTCATCATCGGCAAGAATCCAATAGAGAAGAACAGTAATGATTTAATGAACAATTTAAATAATTATGTACACAAAAAGGGTGATGAAAATCAGGAATTCATGTTATATATCCTAGAGCAATAGGTACTCCCATTATTATGAAAATCAGGAAAATTTTAGTGATAAGCCCACATTTGTGTACTCAAAATACATGGGGAAAACAAGGTATAAAGTTTTTGTTCATAGAAAGAGAGTCGTTCCATCTACATAAAAAGATTGGACAATAAGTCAAAACTTATTGGATTAATATTTTTTGTAGATGAAAAACTCTCCGTCCTCTGAAGATTATATTGTGTATCCCAAAGCCCACACCCCAGCCAACCACAAAAAATGTCCTTTTACACAAAAGGTTGTAAGAAAGAAACGTTCCTCAAACACCTCCCCGGAACTCCGGGGACTAACAAAGATAAAGGTAGGCTAAACACCTTGAACGCTTCCTCATGCAAAATCACAACTCGACATGATATGATTCAGGTTCTTCGATGCAAAGAATACAACAAATAGGTCCAACTACAAAAAAACCTCTAGCAAAGATTCGATTCAATGTGTCAACTCTTTCATCCAAAACTTGTCACACAAAGAACTTCACCTTTATGGGAATTTCCGCCTTCCAACTGAGGAGAAAATAAAACCACCCACCAAGGAAGGATTGGACAAGCATTGAAAAAAAGAGTTATATGAAAAACCTTTGTGGTTAGGAGTTCAAAGGTGGGAATCACCTTTCCCTGACCAAAGGTGAAAAAAGGAGAGGGAGGAAAGAAGAGCCAAGACATTTGACATTACCCTATAGGTCAACAAATGAAGGAAACCCAAGGAAGGAGAAGGCAACAAATCCATCTGACCAAAGATTGAAGCAACCAAGTGGTTCCTGAAGGAAGATAAATAATATGAATGAGGAACAAGGAGCAGAGGGGTTTATCCTCCAACCACATGTCTTCCCAAAATGGATTTATCTTGCTTGTCCCCAATGTCAATTATGAATAAACAGAGAAATTGCTTTCCACGGGTTTTTGGAAGTGTCTTTAACCCCTCATCGGTCCACTCAAAAGGATGAGACAAGGACTTGATCACAGTAACCCTGTGCCAATGGGTACCGACAGATATATTTAGCCAATAGGGTTGTTTCTTGTCCTAACATTCCTGATGCCTAAACCCCCAAGTCCAAAGTCCTAGAGACCACTTCCATGCACCAAGTGCGAACCCTTCCTCTCATCCAACCCCTAAGTTTCTCCATTTCCATCCAATTGAAGATGAGACTCCAATGAAAAAAAGAAAAAAAGTAAATAGGGATGCCACTCAAGTATATATATACACTCAGCATATCTGATGGGATTCACGACAGATCTTTTTCCAATTCTATTAAGCTTAAGGATGGCTTGTCAAGGCTAATTCTTCTCTCCCCATTGTGGGACTTCTTTGGTTTAAAACTAACTTGATCATAACTAAAAAATCATTCTGAATATATATACAAATCCTCCATCTATAATAGCATGTAAATACTAGTCTAGATTGTCTCTACAAACCAAAGTTTCGAGACTTAAAAATAAACAACATAATGAATTAGTGGAGCACAAGTAACAATTGCAATGGCTCAACTTAAATGAAAAGGCAGTAGGGGGGGACGCTGAGGGTAGTGGAACTCACAGCTCTATCAAAGTCTAACATAAAGCATCTTTTAACATCATCTTTTGTTGGTTTGCAGCCACATCGATCACGTCTTGAAGTCAAATCAGTAAATTTAGTGTATGTGTAATGTAGAACAGCAGCTTCTTCCAATTTTATCTCACTATCATTGTTAAATACATAAGCATTTAGTGAAAAAAGGGGGAAAATAAATAAATAAATAAAGATTCCTATGAATCCAAGTAATGGTTAGCTATACTGCTTAATAAAAATATGATGACATAAAAGCAATTTAAGACAAATAAAAATGTGTGTACACATCAAAAAGATAAAATAATAACATATACTTGGGATTCTTCATGTAGTTGTGCCATCGATGTGCGCCATTTGGACGAAGATGGTCTTGAATCCGAGCAGCTGATTTTCCATTTCCATATGTCAAGAAATAGTTTGGATTGCCACGGAGTGCATCTTTGTAATTACCGAAGTATATATCCTTTGGGAGATGGTCATAATTCTTTTTAAACATCGATACCTGAACAAGCATAAAGGATTAACAATGAACTTGGCCAGGTTCAACTACAGATGGTTTAGCAATCCCAGCCTATGAATTTATGGTTCTACCCAGACTCTTCTCTGTTCCATAGAGATACAAACTAAAATATTCTATAACAGGCTAAACAAGAAAATGAAGATCTATTGAAGGCGAAGCACAGAAAAAAGTAACAAGATGCAAATGTCGTAATGAGACTAGGTCAGAATCCATGTGAATCCATTAATCACAAAGAGGAGCCTCTGCTTTGAAATTTTAGAGAGTGTGAGAGATTACTAACAGAAGAAATCGGTAGGGCATGATTGTGTCTTTTTTGTCTGTGTTTTTTCTGCAATTCACTTTCAAGTTTGATTTATTAGATAGATTTTTAATATCCACAAATGCTTGGACTACTTACATGCAAAACGCCCATTCTCACTGGATAAAAGATCGATAGAATGTAGTAGGATCAGACAATTTTCCAAAAAGGAGTATCTCGAGTATTCTTACAATCACCTAGGTAGGTAGCCACCATGGTTTAAGCTTATTCCCTTTAGAAAACTGTTTGAAAACACATTTCTTATAACTCCAATCACGACTACTAAAACAACTTCACAAAAACATGAACTTTATGTTTTTCTTAATATTAAGAAAGTAATTTTTAGAGAAAAGAAAAAGAAAAAAAAAAGTTTTCTATGAACAGTCACTTTAGAACTACAAAGAAACATTTGCTAATAGTAAAACATAGCTTTATTTTCCGCGATTTATAAACCATCCAGGGAAACTCTATAACTTGAATTGTTCCCTGTATCAATATATATATATATTCTTTTTCCTTTCCAAAGAAATAGAAATCTAATAAATAAAACTGTCTTCAAACAGCCGCTTACAATTTAAAATCTCAGTACCAAGTAAGTACATAAGCTTACAGTTTTTTTTCAATAACAACTGATAAGTAATTAACTAATAGAGAATTTCTGGCTCCACACTACGTTACAACAATAATTTATTAGTTAAGCACTCCCTGGATAGCTTTGAACAGAATATATGAAATATTTATACCTCGCTGAAAGGTTCCTTTACATCATCTCGCTCAACACTGCTCTCCTGAAACAAAATACAGCCAATATATCCTCCACATCAATGACCACTTAAAGTAAGGAGATAAAGTTCATGTAGTTTTCTTAGCACCAAAGCAAAGACATTGGATGAGACAATTATATGGAGTGATCTTGAAGAAAGCTTTATTGAGTTACTTGACTCACATGATTCGGGAAAACAACCATATCAACATTTGCAGGCACATCAGCAAGCAATTGTCTCAATGAGTACTCCCGTGTGCCCACAGGGTGCATTAGTTCATCAGTATCCAGATGGATGATCCAATCCATACCAGCATTCTGTTCAATAAAAAACTTAATTATCATTGAAAAAGTTCACATTGAAAAGCTGTATGGAAAATAAAAATACAATACCCTGGCCATGACAATAGCCATTTCCATGTTCAAAGACTGCTTCACGAACAACTCATGATTACATGGTTTGTAGAAGAAACTTGACAGCCATGTCTCGTTCCAAATCCGGCTAAAATTCAAACAAATAATATCAATAAAAAATGGTCAAAGATCATTTTTTTCTGGAAAAAAAAAAAAGTGTTTTACAGAAGAGAATTCAGAAGCAGAAAAAATGGAGAAGAATCTCCATAGAGCCACACAACAAAGGCAATGGTGGGTTGTCTATTGTTTTCATTTATTTCTGCTTGTGCAGACACAACACAGGATATTTTGATGGGTGGTGATGTAGAGAGTATAATTTAGCTTCCTCAATCAGCTTGTGGAAAGATTAAAGTGGCTATCAGGATTTGAAAATAAAAGATAAAAAATTAAAATCAACCATTAAAGGGAATAAAAAGGGAAGGGAAAGGAAGGTTATTCATATCTGAAATAAAAAAAATAAAAAAAAAAATTACTGACCTTCTTGCTTGCTGCTCTTCTAGCTCTTTCGTTCTGTATATAACACTTACTCCCTGAACACAAATAGGTTTTACTTGAAGATGACAACTCCAGAAGACAAAAGATAATTAATTAACATTGAGTTCACAGTGGAGGCACAGCACAGAACATGGCTCACCGGAATGGATTCTAAAACTTTGGATACGTTTGGGGAGGCAGCCTTCCCTTCCACAAAAAGGAAAAAGTTCGAAACTCCAATGACCTTGTGGAAAAAGATCCAGGGTAAAGTCTGCTCTAAACCAGCAGAAGTGCTTGTTGTGATGCATATCTGATAAGTAGAAGGTTTCAGAGCGAGAAGTTAAATACAGCAGTCTGTGTTCATCGGCAACGAAAACGAAAACGAGTAGATCTCTTTCCCTGAAGCTGTCAAACTAGCAAGGCAAAGGTACTATACAATCCTAATCAAAAAATGAGAAAACTCACATACAAGATCGAAATTCTAAACAAATTCCATTTTCTCAGCACATCATCAGCGCCTCACGCTATAGTTAAACGAAACCAATAGATATATATAGCTTGCATTCGTCAGAATCAAATAGAACATCCATTCGAATAAAAAACGAGGGAATTGGACGGGATCCAACAAACATAAGACAATAAAAACCAATCCTACACCCGACGACTAAGAATTTGGCCACCATAACAATATCATATAAATTGCCGCCAGAAAAATCCAAGGCATGAAAATAACTTATAGTAAAAGAACAAAGACTCACCTTGGGCTTCAGATCCGTGCCGTAGTCGAACTTCCAGTCTCGGTAGTAAGAAAAGGCAGGGGAATGGCTCCGACCAAGAAGATCAACACAATCGGAACGGGAAGAATGAGAGGGGATAGAAGGAGCAGAAGTGGACATACCGGGGAACTGGTGCTGATCGGGGGACCAGCGGATAACAGGGTCGTTGAGGCCGCCCCGCCATTGGAGGAGGAAAGCGAAGCAAGCAAGAGTCAAGGGGAGAAGAGTTAAGAGGAAAAGCAAGCGAGAAGCAAGAATGTGAGAGGAAGAAGGAGAAGTAGAAGAGGAATTGGGTCTCAGGGAATATTGACCCGCCATGTGTTGTTGCAGAAGGAGACTGTTTGGCGCATCGACACACACATACACACACAGAGTAATAGAAATTTAGAGAGGGAGAAAGTCGAACGACCGGAGGAAGAAGGAACCGTTTTGTCGTTAGGTGTTAATGGCCGATTTCAATTTTTTTTTTTTTTTTTTTTTTTTTAATAATTTTTTTAATTAAGCAATTACGAATTTAAAATACTTCAAAAAATATTATTATTATTTTCCTCCTCTTTAATTTATTTTTATTTTTATTATTATTTTATTTATCTATTTCTTCATATGGTAAATCTTCGAAAAAGAAAAAAACTAATTACTGCATGTTACACAATAAGTAGCCGTTTTTTCGAGTAATTTCTTCCCATCAATCAATAAAAAATAATTTAATTAGGATAATTTCTTTCCTCTCTAAATTTTAAAATATTATATTTTCAACTTTGAGTTTGAGTTTCAAAATTTATACTTTTACCTCGTCTTTTACCTCGTCTTTAATGATAATGTTTATTAATAAATAAAAATTATTAAACTAATGTCGTATATTAATGCACTCTCTAATAGAAACTAGGTTTGTAATTATTATAGTAAAATTAATTAGATAATTAACGGGTTAAAAGTATAAAATACCCAAATTTAATAACCAAATGAAAACTGAACTCAAATCTATGTTTTGAAATTTCGAGTAAAAATATAGCATTTTGAAACATATTGACCTAACCAAAACTAGACTTAGAACCTAGATACCGAAAGAAAATTTGTTTTCCAAAATTTAAATTAATAATGAAAAAATATATATTTATAACAATTTAAATAAATAAAAAAAAGAAAAACGGGAAAAAGTTTCGCCTTCATTCATAATATGTACAGATATAGATAGCCAATGGAAGATGCATTAATAAGCTTTTATGGTCAAAGATTCAAATTTCCATCTTAATGAGAATTTCTCACGCTCGAGAGTCTTCGTTCCAGACTCTCGTTGGCGTATTTATTTTATTATGTTTCCATTAATGGTCGATATGTTTGTCTAATGGGAGGGTGGCCAAGTGTAATGCATGCCCATTCAGCCATGATTCCCACAAGGGAAGGTACAAGAAAGAGAAACTTAATATTATTCTGTCAACGAGTCTTGTTCATTCTTCTTGTCTATTTCTAAGGTTTTTAAGGCATTTAGTTTGTATTCTTGCTGTTCATTAAGCATGTTTTTCTGATCTCTTGACGTGTTTATGAGCTGTTTCTTGGTGGTTTTCTTGTTCTATATCTTTGTTTAGCCAACCATTTCTCCTGCATTTCACTTCCAATTTTGGAAAAAAATTGACTACATTGGAAATTGAGTGTTAGAAACGTAAGGATAAATATTCACCTAATGCACACTACCTACTGTTTCGAGATGAGTGTCTTAGGCGACTTCCTTTGAAATGGGTCTTGTAAGTACAGTGTTGGCTTGCCAAGGGTTGGATCATACACTCGCTATCCAATATGGAGTCTGTAAATGACATGGCATAGACATAGGAGGGTCTAATACCTCGATAGAATCCAAATGGATTGATGTTTGATGGTGGTTTAATGGAAGTTAAAGCTTCCGGTATAGGAATTCTTGTGTGGTTTCTACGATATGGTATGTTTTTGCTCAAATAGTTCACGAATCTCCTAATCCAAGCCTTGCTACCTCATTAATTGAATAATTTTTACCTTGTTACCAAATTTAGCAGTTTTCAAACCTATTTTCTCATGTAGACATAAAAAAAAAAGGGTTCTACAAGATTACCATCACAGACACTTGAACAAATGAAGACTAAATTACCAGAATGAAAATGATTTGTATCTTGAAAGAAAGGAAAGTTTTGTTCTTCCAAGAAAAATCTAGCACCAGGAAATGGAGTACCAAAGATAGTAGCAGAAAATAACATAAAATTTACCACAATTAATTTATTGAGGTATGAACTGAATGAAAAACGATGAACTGTGAGATAAAAACCAACAAAAAGTGAACCAACAGATAGGCGATCCTAGGAAGTTTGAAATATCACATCCCTAACAATGGGGAGAAGATCAGAAGAGTTGATCTAACATCACCTTTTTATTAACTTGAGCACATCTCCTACCAGATGAAGGGATCCAGTGACAAGAACCTGAATTCATCACAAAATTTGCTCAAGTAAACAACTACATTTTGATTTCTTTTTCCTTTTTTTTTTTAATTTTTTAGAACAGCACTCATAATGAACTGCATGAACTACAATTCTGAAGAACTCAACTAAGCACAAAGTAAAAGCTGATCATGGAGAAAAGGGCAGAAATAAGATCAAATGAATGACTTAGATATCTATCACCCTATGACTATCCCCAACTTAAGAACAAACTAATTAACAGAGTTAAAAGGTCAAAAGAAGATATCACGGAACTGAAATTTCACAGCCATTCACAGAGTGAGATTTAAATATCTCATACCTGTAGTCTAATGGATGGGGATTCTCTGACGCAATCTCTCAGCCAATTTATCGCCAATGGCAATGAAGGCATCACTGCGCTGCCACTGAATTTGTTATCCGACAGACTTGAGTGAAAGTCCTCATACAGAGGAGGCAAACCTCGCTCGTGGTCGAGCTTAAGATCCTTTTCGGATATAGAATCTGGTTCTGCAGAAGCAGATGAGATGACAACCATGTTCGATCAAGATTCAAATAAAACAATTAAACCATAAATCATTAGTTGAATCATATATTAAACCACCATTTACAAAAGGAAAGCCTCCATGAATTTAGCATTAAGCTATCAATAGCCTTATAATGCTGTTCATCCATGAAAAGTGTCCAACGAACTGCTATTGTGGAATCATTTGAGTAACAGAACCATTGCTTTGCTGCATGATCAGATATAAGTATAGTTCTAGAACCATTGCTTTGCTGCATGATCAGATATAAGTATAGTTCTAGGGAACTAAGTATAATTATCTTGCCTGTGAGTTGCAACTTTTTTATAGCAATACAAAAACTTCAAAGAGGGTTATCATGCACAGCCAACCATTACTTTGCTGCATCATCACATTCGTTCTGCGAGTTTTTAAAAGTCGTTAGGTGTTTGTTTGGCTCAAAAGTGAAACCCTCGTGAAAGAAGAAATAGGGGAAAGCAAGCAGTTCAAGCAAGCAAATAGATTGTTGTTATATAATGGAGGAGGTTCCTTTGCATCTATCACTTTGAGATAAGGGTTAGATCTCGTGGAAAGCTGGGTTCTTNTTTTTTTTTTTTTTTTTTTTTTTTTTTTTTTTTTGCTGTTTTGCAGGGCCTTTGGATTCAGAGGAATATTAGGATTGTTAAAGCAATTGGGAAATCCTAGGAAGAGGTGTAGTCTATTGCCAGCTTTAATGCTTCTCCTCGACTTTGAGCATTAGTCTCCAAGAGCTTTTGTAATTATCCGTTGTCTCACACAATTTTGGATCAGAGCTCATTATTTGTATAGTAGTTCAGGTGGTTTAACTCCTTTTGTGGGGTTTTTTTTTTTTTTTTTTATCATTTTGTATTCTTTCATTTTTCTTTTCTCGATAGAAATTTAGATTTTCCATCTAAAGAACTTCCCCAAGGAAGTCGGTTATTTTCTCATTTTTGTAATAATGCAATCAGTACAGTGAGACCTATAACTTCTACATATTTTCCATCCCTAAATCCAAGCTTTACTTCAACAAAGCATTTTAAAAAAGCTTTAAACTTACTTCCTGCTACAGCCTAAAACTTACCGCTTATTAATCAATGGTTTATTTCATTTGAAGAACTGACAGTTTACTTTCCCTCCATCAATTGCACCTAATATCGGTTATTTCATATTGCAGATCATTGTAACGATTCAATATATATTATATTCCAATGAAAGAATTCAAAGAATTTCTGTTAATCACCTCTTTTTTCATAGAAAGTATTTCAGCTGCAGCCAGATTGGAATTAAACAAACATTCCCCACTTCAGTGGAGTATGCATGACAGTTATAACTGCAGCATATGAAAAATAGACAAAGAACGAACATAATATATTCAATTGTTGTGCGACTTGAAGCAAAAAGAGAAGGAACAATACCCTTCCCATGCATAATCTTCTCCCAAAGTTTCTGGAGGTTGAGCTGCCACGACAAGTCCTTGTTTATAATATCTGACGAAGTCACCGAATTACTGGAAGAGACTTTGCTATATGTTGACATGGTAGGGACAAAAAGGGCTTTCGAAAAATGAACACCTAAAGATGAAAGATCGAAGTCAGAAAAATGGGTTCAAAATCTCAAAACCCGGCAAAAATTGACTTGAAAGTAAGATCAATGAGAGCATCCCTGTTAACCACTTTTCCAGTTATAATGAACAGAAGAACACCTTTTATGATGTTAAGATTTCAAATTGTGCTGCTGAAAACGAAAACTACTTTAGAACAACCACTGTTAAACATACAAATAGATCGGCGTGTTAAAATTCTATCAGCAGCTTCGCAAAAATCACCATGGACCTCTTCACTCAGCAAGATACCATGCCATAAGGCAGTTAGATCCTCAACATAAATTTGATGACCAGATGGATTAAATTGCCTACTGCAACTTGCATGGACTCTTCTCCATTACAAGTTGAACATCTTAGATAAAATCTGAAAGAAGAATCCCCAACTTCTGTTATCTTCGTGCATTATGTGCAATATTGACGATGACATCATTAATATATCATGTTGCATAGCTTTTTTACAGTGAAAAAGTTCATATTATGTATATATCTTAATGAAAAACGACGGATGTCTTTTGTGAAGATTTCAATCCCCGGCCTATGCACCATAAGTGGAGGAAAACATGGCTCAAGGTACACCTATGCGTAAGGGGAAGAAAAATTGGATTGTGATTATAACTGCTATCTATGGGTTATTTAGGTTGATAAAAGCCGAATAAAAAAATAAAAACACAAGGGTACAAGCATAATACCTGAGGAAGCACATGTATTCACAAGTCGTGGAAATAAGATTTCAGGGTCTCTCATTTCCATGCAATTGAATAGGAGAATCTACAGACCAGGAAAAATTAATTTAACTGTCTTTTACATCATCAAAATTTAATAAGTCACCAATATAAGTTGAAGTAAAAAACAGGAATGGGAGGGATTCATCAGTAACGCTGAAAAGAAATCTCAAATGCCACAGTACAATGTTAATTGTGGAAATTACCTGCTTTGACAACTTTGTGGACTCAGCTTCCTGCAGGACTTTTACATCATCATTTCCTGAATCTCTGTCCACATTTTCAGCACTAAAACAATGTAACGACTTATGATTTCCCTTCACAACACTAGAGAACCAGTTAGCACAAGCCTCCATGCTTTCTGGGCTATGAGCTCCATCCAAATAGAATATTAAATCTCCATTCGAGTTTTCAGACTGTGTTGAAGAATTAAATGATGATGCATAACAATCATAAACTGTCTGTGCTCTCCCAGAAAGATTTGCTGTTGAAAGACCTCTAAGAAATGCATCTGGTATTTTGGCCACTTTGAAACCCTGATTTTCGCACAAGACAGATACAGTGAAATGGCTTAAATATCTATGTTTTAGAACATAAATTTTAAAATAAAAATAATAAAGAGAAAAAAAAAAAAAAAGAAGAAGAAGAAGAAGAGGAAGAGGAAGAATGAAGAATGAAGAAAGAAGAAAGAAGATTGCAGCAGTTTGAAGGGAAAAGATCAACTCAACATTGATTAAGAGTAGACACAAAATCCTCTAGTTCCTAGATAAAATAGTTATCGCATAACACATTTTATGATATCATCCAAATTTCATTCTGATAAATGGGGATGCATGCACGTATGGCAGGTGAAGCACATGCATAATATACAACACGCATGTCAACAGGGAGGGGGGAAGAACAGACCAAGCAACTTAACACCTCCAGTCACTATAATCTCCCATTTCCTAAATGCCACGACCAACAATTCAAGAAGAAACCATCAACAAAAACGTCATGTCAAGCATAAAGTAAAATATGAAGATAAGACCAACATTTAGGAACATCCTTTCCCAGTTTCCAGTCCTCTGAAGCCAACATTTACAAAGGGAAACAGCAAGACCAGAATTAACAAGCTGATGATCACCAGACATGCCAAGCTTCAATCCATCTAGCTTTTTATGGTCAAGCGGTTCAGCTACCTCTAATGGGATCTGCAATCGGTAAGCATAGGTCAATGTCCAATGAAGTTCCGTATCATGAGTTTTCATAACCCCACATAAAATGTGCACATTGTATATTCTAGACATTTCTATTAATACTTTGAAGTATTGAGAGCTGAACTTGTACTACCGCAAGTAGAATTTTAGCCTATCTCTATGAAATTCTCTTCAGCTATGTTTGGGCTTTATTGATGATTTCGTTGAATAAAAGAAATACAGAAGTATAAGGGGATATCAAAGAGTTACATAGAAGATCTCTAATTGGTGTGCATGGAAGATCAACCATAGTTACAAAATAGCTTGGAGCTCATGCATGATACAACAATAAGAACCAGAGCGCAAAGTAGAATCCAGTAAAGTGCTGAAGGAGAACACGACAAGCATTAACCTGGAGGACTTTCTTCTGATAAAACCAAAGAAAATTCAACAAAATGCTGATCAATGTGTCTGGGCTTTACTAATACCAATACACAATGATACGAGGCTTTTATCACTGTTATAACATGCATTAAAACTCTTAACTACAAGATTCTTGAATGTTTTCAGAGAAAGCTCTACAAGTATTTCACTGCTTAATTGTTTGCTCAAAAATCTAGTTGAAAAAGAAATTCATTTCATGATTTTATTCAAAATTCACGAGTATTAACATGCAAACTCGAGAATCGTGAAGCTGCTTATAAGCCAAAGATAGCTTGAGTTGCATTGAATCTTGTCTTGAAAGGAAGAAAATTACCATCAACTCACGTGCCTTGTTCTGGATAACATCCATTGCTTCTGGAAGCTGTGGTACTGTGAATGCAGGAACTCGAGGCTTTACATGGATACAAGATGTGAAGCTGACTTAGAATACGAGTAAAAATCAAGCATGGCACAAAATATCTTTATATTTTTTTTTTCTTAAAACTGCAATTTTGTATACTCAAAGAAGAATATTGCACTAATCCACTAAAGAAAAATAAGCAACAGCCATGCATAACACTTGGTGCAATATTAGTGCATTTCATTCTTCAAAACTGTGATTCTAAACTAAGAAAGAATGCTGTCCTAGGTGGTCATATTTATTTTTCTTTTTACAAGAAACATCAAAATGGTATATTCCAAAAAAAGGACAAGAACAGCCTAATGGCAGGGGTAGAGGGAACCCCTCCCCCCCAAACAGAGATATACAATGAGAGCCTGTCCTAGGTGGTCATATTTAGAACAAAATAAAAAATCATGTTATTGCAAAGGCTTACATTGACACTGTACCTTGAGAATTCCAGCCTTGTGCGAAGCAATCTGGCTTAGCGAGTTTCCTGAAACATGTGTCACTGTCAGAATCTGGTCGAAGCAACCAACTTAAATTCACAGGTAATTCATTTTTTGTTTTGCATTGATGCTCAAACCAGATTTATAACAATTGGAGCATTAGTTTGTTTCAAGCATTCATACTGCAAGCCATCTCCATCTCATGCTTGAATGGTTTTCCCCGAAAATTAACATTAAAAATTTTTAACCAAAAAGCTTAAGGTAGAAAATCATGACTAGTAAGATAGATATGCCTAATAACTCCATGTGGTCCATCCCAAGCGAAGTGATGCCACAGACTATAGGTTCTTCTATCTGCACAATAACCACCAATTGATCAATCAATTTTTATTAATCTTAAGATTTCATAGTTACTAGTTTTCAATCTCAAAAACTTTTGGAATAAACCAATTCTAATAGGCAGAGCATACCACATTTGTTGAATCGTACATTCCCCCAAGACCAACTTCAATAATTGCAACGTCAACCTATTGAGATAAAATCAATAATTCCATAATGAAAAATAAAGGAAAAAGGCCAACAAGAAGGAAAATAAGGATGTAACTCTGTAATCCAAGTTACTGAAACATGTTTAGAAAAACTAATCCTCAAATTGATCAGGTTTAAAACGTTGTTAACTGGTTGTGAGGGAGCTTCTTTTGTAGGAAAAGAACAAGTAGATTCTACGAAAATCATTAGTTGACAAAATGAATATAAGTTCCATACTTGTTGGACACATGTTAAACACTTATTAAGCTCAATAAACCACACGTGTTGGACACTCATGTACATTTAGCCAACAATTATCAAACACGTCTACACTATATTAAATGGTGGGATAGTTGAGAAGCAATTTTGGACATATTTACTCTTTTTATAATTTAAAAATTCCAAATTTGTCCCTAATAATGAAAGACTCTTGTTTGTCGTGCATAAATTGGCTAATATACACTCAAGTACGCTATGTCTAGTTGAGTGTGAGCTAAATATATAAGCCTCCCCACCATCCTCCAGCACATCTCTCTGTTCACCGGTTCTTCTTTTGACTCTTCCAAATTCTTATGTGGATCAATTGGCACTAGCGCAAGTTTACATTTGCCCTTTCTTATTTCCATCAATAAATTCATCACATATTTTTGTTGTGATATAAAGATGTTTTGGGCTGAGTATGCGACTTCAATACAGAGAAAGTACTTTAGCCTTCTAAGTTCTTTAATCTCGAATTCTCTCATCACTTTCCCTCAAGTTCAATCTCTTCTTCTTCGTTATCTGAAGTGACTATGGTGTCATCTACGTACACTAGAAGCATTGTAGCTCTCTTTGCTTCTTAGCTTTTGATAAAGAGAGTGATCTCCTTGACTTTTCTCAGTCTAAACACTTCTCGAGTTTTTTCAAACCCTGGGGGAGTACTCATGTAGTTTTGCTCATCTAGATCATCGTGAAGGAATGTATTCTTCACATCGCATAGTGAGAGCTGTCAATTTAAGTCGGCAACCAACGATAACAATATTCTTATGGTATTCGAAGTCTATAATCCAAGACTACACTGCTTCTAGTGTATGTAGATGACATCCAAACTAAGGTAGTGTACCAAAGTCTATAATCCAAGATTTAATCTCACTTATCTCAAAAGAATTTATACAAACTCCTCTCCCTATCAATCAAGTTGCTTCTCTCCTACAACAGGTCTCGGATTTCTTAGGTAGGCAGGTGGACCTCCCTTTTCTTTTAGCAGTAGCCATTTCTTCATCTCGGCGGGCCTCCTATGGATTCCTCCAACTCAATGAATGAAAACTAACAGAGCACTCTGCCTAAAATAGAGTGTTTTTGCATCATAATTGACTTTAAATATCCTTTTTGGCAAGACGTTAGTTTGGATATATCTCAAAAATTTTGATATGTGGCATTGCATCATAAATACTTATCATAAGCTAAAACAAAATTTTAGCATGAGAGTTATTTGAAGTTTATAGATATATAAATATATATATATATATATATATATATATATATATATATATATACAAACATTGATCAAAGTGTTGATGATGATAGAAGAAGAAGAAGAAGAAATGGACATTAAAGATGCAAGGTCACCAGATGGTGCATTGAAAGAAGAAAAGGAAATGAACTTGGCTTTTGGTGCTTTATTTTTATCCTTTTCATAACGACAAAGAAATTATAATAAAATCCCACCTGAGACAGACTAAATCAACGAGTCAAACACCCTTCAGGAAACGAGGCTTTCTTCCAAGTCAAAGAAAGTTTATGCCAAAGAACACTAAGCCATATTAGTTTCTGGGAGGACAAAGTCTAATAGGTTTGAAGAAACCTATTTAAGCTTGCAGAGGACTACTTCTCTGCCGTCTCTATTCTTTCACCATTCATAATAATATATGGGAAAGGAATAGAGAAGCTAGTAACAGAAGATAGTGAATTGTACGAAAGATCCTTCATATATCATGCTATGACATTAAAAGTCCATGACATTCATGATGTTCAATTCTTGCATAAATCATAAGTTCTTGCAAAAATAGAACAAGGGAATGAAAGCAATCATTGCAACTACCCCTAGACTGTTTAAAATAGGAGCTATATTAACTGAAACTAAAGTCATTTACCTCTTCATCTATGAATATTTTAAAAGCCAACAATGTAAGAAACTGAAATAGTGCAGGCATTGGCAGATGTTCTGTAACACTTTCCTGCAAATTAACACCCAAAATCACAAAACTGAAGGTTGTAGTTTGCATACTGGCAAAAGAAAAATTAGGCACACACATCGTTGAATTGTAATTTGTACCCTTATCTTTTTCTTTCTTTTCATCTATGAATGAAAATTTTGTTTCTTGTTCCAAAAAATTAGGAAACGAAAATACACCAGAGATAGCTATGCCATGTAAGGAACAGAAAGTAAGAATATTGAAGCACAAGCTAGAATCTCAGCCAGTATAAGACAAAATATCAATTTATTATTCACACATAATTCAACTGAATCATTGAACTATTCAAATATTGAAGTTTTCACAAACTCTGTTTCCAACTATTACTCCAACGCACTCCTCCTAAATGCTAGAAGATTGATATATGTGCATCTTCCTTCACAAGTGACTGACTCGTCAATTCCAAATAAACTCAACAAGTTAGCTTTTTTTCTGTTTTTGTCTTGGAAACTTCATCAAAACATTTCATCAACAATCAAAGAGGATGCAAGAGATTATGAACTGGACCAATTGTATGTGGATCTGTACCAATGTGGGTAAGTTGGTTAAGGCAGAAGTAGTATTCTTGTTTGATACTTTCCCGTACATCTACAGTTGACTAAACCATCTGGACATGCAAATGATGTATATACTCATTGTAATTCTTATAAATCATGACCGTGCAAAAAAGCTTAGCTAGAGCCTGCATCAAATAGAATCGAATTGAAGTAAGGAATAGCAACAATACCGTCAATTGTCTCCAGCATGCCCAGAAGTAATGCAGAAATTTATCTTCTGATATATCCAATCTGATTGTTCCATTCGAAGTGAGATTGTAAAAAATATATATATATTAGATAAAGTAAGAAATACAACTTCAACAAAGTTAATGAGCTTGAAAATAATAAGTAAACGGAGAGCTTCCTAATAATATCTCAGTGTGTCACATGTACATGATGTTTGTGTTTTATAATAGAAAGAGAGGGATGGGTGAGATGAGACATGTTTTTTGCTAAATACCAACATATATTTCAACACTAACCCATTTATACGAAATCTCTCACGCACATCAATGAGATGAGGGGAAGTGAAAAGTCCAGTTCGAAGACCACATTCCCGTAAAATTGCTTCAGAAAAGGTGCATGTGGAACCCTGAATTCATACAGATCAGGTGAAAATGAAAAGAGGATTAAAGAATACTGCAATACTGAGGCCCTGCTTATTCTTTAACCAGGTATTGATGTTCCTTTTTCTGCACCAGCAAGATATGAATGATGGACCAAAAGTTATTTATTTTACTTTGGAGAGCCATTAAACCATCACAATATAGTTATCTTTTGGCCCACAAATTTTCTCATACATTTTTAGTTCGCTCCATTATTTGACGAAACTTATGTAAAAAATTGTAGCATGAAAACTAGCCAACTCATTCATTGTATTGATAAGAAAAAAGTATGAATGCAAAATGAATATGGATAGCATGTCATTTTTTACAAAAAAAAAATGATACTTCTCATTGACATAATGAAATGTTACCAACAAAATTTATTACAGGAGGAATTAACAGAAAAAAAAAAAAAAAAAAAACCCAAGCATTGAGAAGAATTTGTTGGGAAACACATATTTCATTGATAGTATGAAATATTACCAAAATCCAAACCCTAGCTTTAGAGGATTGCGAAAAATTCATCTCGAGTGCTAGAAGATCATGAAGAGACTAAAAAGTGCAAAGTCCCTCTCCAGGTATGCATAGTTCTATATAAGTCTCATTCATAGTGACCATGATCACATTCAATAAAAACCACAACCAATTCCTCCTCCTTAATATCTTTCTTTTCCTTAGAGAAGGCCATAATGAAGCTCATGATAGGCACCTTATTCCCATCGAAGCTAAAAAAACGCCCTCTTGATTTCCTTCATACTAAAAGGAGTCTCAAACCCATACCTATCCCTAATGAAATAAAATGGAACACCAATTTAAACCTTCCAAGAACGGTCTCGGACAAACAGATGGGGAATAAGTGAGGCAAAGACAGACAAGAGTTGCCCCTCAAGTTCTTTGTCCCCAACCAATACTTTCCCGGGTGTTTTTTAAAGAGTGAGACAGCCTTCTAGAACTTAAGCGAGAGGTGCAAAAAAAGTAAGAGTTTTTTTTTTTTTCCCCCTCATTTTAGCGTGGGAGATGCAAAACAGGAAAACATAAATAATTTTTTTATAAATTGAAACGTGGTCTAAATATTATTCAGTCGGACATTTTCCAATTAGGCAATACCATGCTAAAGCCTATCCAGAAATACTCAACACTATCACTATCACCCCCTTCCTCTCTTCTTTACTCATCTTGTAGATTTTGAATTGTTAGGCTTCGAAAATCTATCCACTTCATAATTCTTTACATCAAACATTAGCGACTACACTCAACTGCCCCACACCCAAAACCATCACATATCCAACTGTTTGCCTTTTTCCCCTCCCTCTACACCATCAGAGACCATGCATTCTAAATCCTCTTGCTACATCAACGGTCCTTTATGAGGTAGTAACACTTTGTACCTCCCCCATCAAAGTTCCTAATCAAGACTCAACTTATTCAATTAACAATGGATACAAAATCCCCAAAGAAGTAAAACAAGCTAGTAGCCCCTACCTATTTCCTGAAACTATTCCCACCCTAACCTCATGCTATTTTGTACATATTTTTACTCTCTTTCCCCATATGTGACCTACAGTAACATTATGTTAAAGAACTTACACAAAAAATTGAAATTAGGATTAAACTTAAAAAATTAGAAAAACACCTCCATGCTCTTTATTGCAATTTACACTACTTCGCTCCTTCCTTATCTTGTTCGGGTAGCTCACGCTGCCTTGAGCACAAGTAAAACACACGGGAGGCTTATTCCCTATCATCTTTCTTCCTTCCTTTCTTTCTTTCTTTCTTTCTTTTTTAGTTGGCTTCTTTTGTTGGATTTTTCATTTGTCTTTGATGAAAATTTGTTTTTCATTCATTTATAGAGACATAAATACCATAACATAAAATTTTCATTGATTGAGGCAAAAAGAGGTTATGAAATAAACTATACTCCAATGATCTTCTAACCTAAGTTTTATTCCTCACCTGCAATATGTATAAGCAATATTAAAGGTAGAAAATAGAATACCTTTCCCTTAGTTCCAGCCACGTGAATAATTTTTAGTTTCTTTACACATTCTACTAGGTCTAGAATCTGCAAAAGAAACATAAGCATTGTGATTTAATCTTTATAAAGTGGTTCAAGTAGTATGATAGGCAAACTCAAATGATCATTTCCACTCTTCTCTATTGTGACAATAGTAAATATTTAAAAAGAGCAATCAAGCTAAATAATTGACCAACAAATTTTTTATCGCATATTCACAATATCAGATCAGCAATGTTGAAACATTTTACTTTCATGATTTCTTCATTAGAGTCTGATGTCAGAAGAGTTACCTCAACGTACTTTCTCATCCTTTCTAATTTTGTCTTGCTCCTGATTACTGGAGCCATTGTTCCACGACTTTTCTGTGTTATCAAGGACGAAAGTGCTTCCAGAGCAGATTCATAGGAAGATGACTGAGGCAAATTGTTTCTCATTTTTTTTCCCAAGTAACAGCCTTTATACCTTTCAGAAACCTATCACATCATTGAAAAACAAATAAGATTTTCGGAAACTCGAAATCAATAATCAAAAATCATATTGAGGAAGTGCCAAAGAAGACACCAAATCTTTCTGAGTACACAAACCTCACAAAACAAGAGAAAGGTGAGAAAGGAGAATTGAGAAGGAAAGAGATGGTGCTTTACTGAATAGCCTCCAAGATATTCTATTCCATCCAGGGTTTTCTAAAACACAAGGCCCATTAAAGTGTAATAGTATTTTAGAACCTAAGAGCAAGTGCAAGCATCAGGGAGGCAAGGCATAGAGAATATTGAGAAATTGGTAATTTATAATACAACAAGAAAAATGTAGTATTTTGAAGTAGAGAAAAGGAAGAACTAAAGAAATGAAGGCTTTACCAAAGGGTTTATCGGGTTTTGTNGGGAGGGGGGGGAACTTCAAGCTCTAATGAATAGATGGCTT
The DNA here is from genome assembly GCF_002806865.2 of Cucurbita pepo subsp. pepo. Taxonomy (NCBI): domain Eukaryota; kingdom Viridiplantae; phylum Streptophyta; class Magnoliopsida; order Cucurbitales; family Cucurbitaceae; genus Cucurbita; species Cucurbita pepo. Next base: position 2,849,744 of record NC_036640.1, on the reverse strand, counting down.
TCTAAATTCAATATCTTGAGAATGAGATTGTGTGAGGAACAACTTCGGACCACTAACCCATTATTCTAGAGACCAGTGGTTTGAAGTGGGATCAAATGCTTTCAAATTCCAAAGGCGCCGATTATAAATCAATCAATATTCAACAATAATGAGAACAAGAAGAAGAATTGTGTGTTGTTAAGCTAGATTGGAAAACAAAACCTTAGTAATTTTGCACATCACAAGAAAAAAGTACAAATTCAAACTTAGGTTTCAACCTATTCTTCAAATTCTCACTACAAGACGAAGCATCGACTGATATGGATAAGAAAGCAGCAGTTCCATCTCACTCCACCTCTACCTCTACCGATTCAGTAAAGTAGATGATGAAGCTAAACATTGAACAAACAAAATCACAGAAAGAACAGGTAGAGCGCAAGAAAAAAAAAAGTAAGAGTTATACATACAGAAACGCAGAAATGCGAAGAAACTGGAGTAAGGGCTGCACTCAGATTGGGGAGATTAGAAGCGCGAAGCCGCCATGAGCAAGAATCCGAATCTGGAGCAATATAATATACATATGTCCGTACTTTTTTTGTCGTTGAAACTGGTGTCTGAGGATGAAATTTGGATGGTTAAATTTCCGTTTTTTTTTTCCATAAATATTGATATTTTCATGGGCATTTGACGTCTTTTTCAACTTAGGGGTAAAAATGTAATTTCCTCCCGGTAAACAAATAATAATAATAATATATAAATAAAAAGACTGAATTTACACCAAATCTTATTATTATGGAATTTTTTTAACATTTTTTTGGTACCATACAATTAAAATATATTCCAATAAAAATTCAATAATAATAAATTTGATTTTTTATTATGTAAATAATTTTAAAATATTTATTAGTAATTATATAGTAATTAATATATTAGGAACTACGAATCTCTATATGATACTGTGCCAACTGTGGGACTTATAAGCCTCCACTGAGCCTTCTGGTTGGTGGGACTTATACGCCTCCACTGAGCCTTCTGGTTGGTGGGACTTATACGCCTCCACTTATAAGCCTCCACTGAGCCTTTTGGTGCAAACTGTGGGACTTATAAGCCTTCCCTGAGCCTTCGTTCTTAGTCATAGCATCAATAAAGTGTATCACTTAAATATTTTTTGCTAAATTAAAAAAAAATACCCATAAACTCGGAACTACTTTAAACTTTTAAAGTAATTTTAAAAATACCCTTACCATAAAAATACTTGGTTCTACGTTTAAAAAATACTTTTGAAATCATCGTCTTATGAAAAAAATAAATAAATAAGAATAATATTTTTTAGATTTTTTTTTTTTATTTTTTTTTTGTAAGTTTTAAGAGTGAAGCATACAGCTCATCTGGTGCATGTAGAAGTATATATAGCAAAGAAGGATGAAGACAGTGAAGCATACAGCTCATCTGATGCATCTACAAGTACTTGTGCTATTCTTCATATTCACAATCCAACTCTCCAAACTTCTCAAAATCACAACAAATTTCACAATATATGAACTATGGAAGTAACCCTTTTTCTCTGCCAGACCAAACACAAAAAATAATATGAAATAAAGAACTGAAAGGAAGTAAATAACTTGTAGGATTCTCACTTTCTGGTTGTTGGATTAACGGTCTCGAAAGCGTGTATGAGCAAGTCGACTTTTCGCTTACGAGCAGGAGTGAGCTTGGCCACGGCCTGTCGAAGTGCGTAATCAAGCATCCATTCCTCTGCATTCTTTCTATCTTCTGTGTCCTGATGCCTCAGCTGAACTTTCTCTGATTCTGCATCTTGCTCCACACCCAAAAAGTTTGGTCGTTTTGGATTGAATTTCTTTACTTTTTCCATTGCTTTGATGAATCTCTTCAGAAGAATCACTTTTTTCAGATTGCTCCAATTCTTTAGAACTTGCTGATTGTGTTTTCTTCCCATGTTTTGCTCTTTTCCATCCTCCTCCTGGCTGTTCGTATCGACAGACTTCACCATTCGTTCTTCGCTATTAGAATCAGTAGTATTGTGTACCTCTTTTCTTCTATCTGTTATTTCGGAGGTGTCTTGTTTCTCTTCTAATGCTTGGTCTCTATTCGAGTTGTCGGAGAATGATCGATCGTCGGGTGAGGTACTGTTTTCTGGAAGAGGGATTTCGTCAATTGCTTCGTTTACTAGCTTTACTGCTTCAATGCATCGGAGCTTCACGTCTGGATCGTTCACAAAGCCGTCTTCCATTTCCTTGTTTTGTTTTCTTGAAGAAAATTCCTTTTCATCTTTGTTAGTCTCCTGACTGACAAGAGGTTTCAAACCATCTTTAGCATCAATGCTTGAAGCCATGTGTTTGTATATCAAGAACCACATGCTTGCATTCTTTTTTGGCTCGAACTGTGTTGCATTTGCTTCACCATTGCTGGAAACAGATTCTGCTTGTGTGGAACCAGCTTTCGATTGAGCTATCCGACTTCTATCAAATATAGCCGCCCTTGTTTTTTCTAGTAGTTCATTTGCTGAGGTGGAATGTTCGAAATTATTGACTTCAGTCGATTTCTCGTGTTCTTCGGAAGTGAGGGTTCTAGCTATTGCTGATGTCTCATACTCTTCTGATGAGAGGCTTTTGGATGTATCAGATACTCCACCGGTTAAGCTGATCGAACTATCGTTTTTGGATATTGTTTGGTCAGGCTCCAGATCTCCGTTATGAAGTAGTTCCGAGTTTAAACGTGCAATTACCCTTTTAGAAATCTTTAGAAGCTTTCCATTCACTGAAACTTCTTGATGGCTAGTGTCTTCTGCGTTCTTGGAGGTCTCACTATCTAAAATGGCATCTTTGACCTCTGGCAAGCGTATATCAACCGACACGGGATAGCCTCCTTTTACAGTGATCTCTTCTTCTACCTTATCGCGATTGCAAGTAGCAATGTCCCCTACTAGCCGCCACCCTCTACCAGTAGTTTCATGAACATGAACAGCTTGATCTTGTTCTGATTTCTCAAGATATTCTAAGTTTGCTTCATCTTTATTAAAGAACGTCATTGAATTCTGGTTCTCTAACTTGGTAATACTGTTTGCTTGGCCTGCAGATGCTTTGAAAATGTTCTTCATGTTCGAAAAGTTCCCAAGAACGGTATCATCAGCACCGTTTTGACGTTCGCTTTCTTTATCAGTTCCATCAGAAACTCCATGATCTTGTTGAGAATCTACAGGAGAAGCTACTTTGGTCCTGATGGGAGCCTCAACTCCAGGCAATGGAAGAACTGTTTCAAAAGCTTCTACAAGCAGAGAAACTCTCTTCTTCTGAGCTGGTTCTAATTTTGAGATAACCTGTTGTAATGCATAATCAAGCATCCATTCCTCGCTGTTTTTATGTTCTTCTGTCGTTTGACGCTGGAGATGAACCTTCTCTCCTTCTGGGTCGGGATTAAGAGGTCGAAAACGTGGCTTCTGTGGGTTAATCTTCTTTACTTTCTCCAAAGCCTTGACAAATCTCTTGAGAAGGATTAGCTTTTTCAGGTTACTCCATCCCTTAGCTACTGACTTATTTGTTGACGTGTTTTCAATTGGCATTGTTTTCTTTTCTTCCATGGACGTTTTCTTTTCGACTTTAGTTCCCATTTCGTCTCGATATTGTGCAAGATCCTCTCCAGCAGAATGAGTACTGGAAGAAGGCATTAAGAAGCTTGATCCTCTAACTTCAGCCGGAATCCTTCCCCACAGCTTCTCTCCTGAATTCTCATCACGAGGTCGAGGGGATTGGTCTCGAATCTCCGGGAGAAGGATTCTATCAAAAGCATCTTGCACTAACTTAACAGCTTCCCTCTTGAAGAGCTCAAGTTTTCTATTGGCAGCTGCATCAGGAGACACATCTGCTCCTTCCTGATCAATATTGGTGACAAGCTTAAAGGAGCTGGAGTTGGTGTCTAATACCAATTTGTTGTCAACGTCCTTTGATGTTTCCTTCACCTGAAGAACAGGTAGTTTATTATCAGCATTGGCAGAGTCGCTGTCCACAACATTCTTATATACCAACTGCCACATTCTGACATACTTTGGATTAATCTCCTGCACTTCTGCTGTAATATTTAAGCTGATACTCGAGCTAGAGCTCGAACGCGATAGACTATCCATTTCCGCTGCCAAATCTTCCTTGAGCTTCTCACCAGCTTCACTTGGACAACTTTGACATCCCATTTGCTCATAATCAACAGCAGAAGAGCCCAAACTTTCCATCAAGCTGCTGCATTCGCCTGCATCAAAATTATCTTTCCCTTTCGCATCGGTATCCATAAGAACACTAGGACGGAATTCTTCCTCTACAGCGGATACCGGTTTGCCTGTGTTCTCATTAGCTACTAGTCCTTCTCTACTCACCATTTTGCTTGCTTGAATACCTTCCTTCCGTTTTCCAGATTGTTTGGCTCGAAAAGGCGGTTCGCTCTCAGTCTTGTTTTTCTGAGCTCTCATGGCACGTTTCCTCATGGACTTGAAACGCTTCAATGGAGCAGCATTTCTATGAGAATGACTATGGAGGGAACAGTAACTATAAGGACAAATCTTCTTTACACCAAGTTTTTCAGATTCTTTCTCTTCTCCAGATTGGATCTCAATGTTATCAGAAAACTTAGAACCCTTGAGGGCTGAAGAACAAGTCATCTTTTCAACACATGATTCTGGATGTAACTCAGACATTTCCATTTTGGAATATTTCTTAGACTTGGAAGCAGCCAATTTCGCGAACTTCCTCACAGGTTTTAGTGATGCCTTTCTAGTTAACATTATCCCCGAGATCACCGAATTTGATTTTGAATAAACCGCAGAAACATCACTATTCTTTTGTCCATTATTCCGATTCCCTAATTTAGATCTGCGGGAACTTACCGGAGATTGCAATTCTCCTTGATCGGAAGATTTCCTTATCAATGTCCTTTTGAATCTAGAACTCGACATTCTCGCCATAGTCCTCGTAGGCTTTGAACCAGAGCGGCTTGCCAGTGATTTCTGTTGCAAACAGTAGATTCAAAATCTCACTACAAAATCCACCATTATCAATCGCAAATACTCGAGAAACAAGAAATCGAAATCTGAGACAGACCTGAGAGTAGTTTCTTCTCGCTTCCGAGCTCCTAGTGGTCTTCATGAAATTCGGCGACGAATCAGAAACAGAATTTGTAGTAGAATCTCCATAGCTTGGCGAAGAAGAAGAAGAAGAAGAAGCAGAAGAAGACGACGACGAAACAATACCGGAACTGAACTCAGATGTCCCTTCTCCAGCAGTTGATTTGTCGAAGCTCGGGATTCCATCTTCATTTCTGCGATCATCTTCCGATTGCGAGTGATGATGATGCCGACGATGATGAGAATCCACGTCGATCATTCTCTCGAATCAGCCACACCAGAATCAGAAATCTGAATTCTGTGCGCCTAAATGATCTATAGATTCAGGAAAAACAACGATCGAGCGAGGAAAACAAAGAATTGAAATCGTTCCTCGAAAGCAAATCTCAAGGTTATTGTATTGAATTGATCAGATTTGGAGTCTGCGGACGAGAATTCGAAGACGGATTTCTTGACTTGCACAAATGCACAAGCCTGCCAGGCCATGGCCTATGTCTACATTTTTATTCTGTAATTTCGTTGACCACCCTTGCTGGGCTCCACCCAGGTTGACCAACACAGCTCAAACCCTTCTTGTTCTTCCATGCATCACAATAATATTAATATTATTTTTAGTAACAAATGTGTTCACAAAAATCTTATTTTTAGTTGCTTTAGTCAACCATTCCTTAGCAAATATTTCTATTAGTTAGTTACTATACGCGTTTTAATATAGTAAAAAAGAGTGTAAGGTAAATCTCTAGAACGCTCACTGTGTTTACTTCAGGTGTTCAATTTTTACCGGTTTTAATATAGTAAAACATTGTCCGATTTTCTTGAATTGTTTTCAACTTTTTTTGGATAAATCTCTTGAAAGCTCAGTTTTACTCTAATTGTTCAGTTATTACTATATATATATATATATATATATATATATATATATATATATATATATAATCACATTAAATACATAAATAAATTGTAGAAATAGCTCAAATAGCTACATGTGTGTTGCCCTTTAATAACTATTGTTTTTTTTTTTTTTTTTTTTTTTTTTTNTGCATTTATTGACTTGAATAAGAGTGGTTGGATGCACTTACTAATTTAATTATATAAATTTTAATTTTAATTAATAAAAATATATCTATTTTAAAAAATTAACATACATTTATATTTATAGTTAGTTTTAAGAAAACTAATTAATAATTTACCTTTTAAAATTTTAAAAGTTTTATTAATTCTCCTTTTAAAAAATTAAAAATATCTTTAAATTTTTTTAAAAACTTCCCACCCTTCCGAACACATTTTAAAATACTCTTAAATTTTCAAAGTAACATTAATTAAAACGTCTATAGATAATTTATGAAGTGTAGGCAGTTTATTTTCAACATTAATTATACAATTAAAATTATAATAAAATATTATAGAAATCAATAATCCAAACTTAACATAGAGAAATAGAGATTTGAATAACAAAATACTACTAACACAGTAATATGACCATCTCTTACTCGAGAAGACCATGGTTTTGCGACCGTGGTCTACTTTCTGTGTAGCCTACAGTATAGACAGATCATGGTTAACTTCAGTATGATTACAATTATCTTCAATTATGTTTTTGATGGATAAACTAACCAAAAAAATATAGGTCAACCTATCGTTAATGTGATCTAATGATACAAATATATACCCTACAAAATAATTAGCGTGAAATGAGTGAGCAGTGGGTGAAAAGTGGGTGTGTATAGCAAAATTGGCGCGTCGTGTGGGAAGTCGGTCCTATTGGGGGATTCATTTACGCCCCAAATTGTGGAACAAAGTTGGGATTGAATGTGTGGTGAACACCGAGAATAGGAAAAGAGAAAATAAATAAATAAATAAATAAATAAATAAATATTAAAACACAAATTCCCTTCATTTCCAATAATAATAATAATAATAGATAATGACGTTTCATTTTTTATTTATTCAAATCTCATCTTTTCAACCCAACTTAATTAATTCATTTATTCCATAGCATTAATTGCAATATATATATATATATATATATATATATATAAGATATTGACTTTTTACTCTCTTAAAAAAAATCTAATTTTTCAATAAATTTATTTATTTATTATTATTATTATTATTATTATTATTATTTTGTTAACAATGATGTTCTGATAACATGTTAAGAATGAAAAATATTAGTGGGATGGAACGTCTTGAGAAACATAAGTGGGATCAAAAGAATGATATATCTTGTGAAGGTTGATCCCAATTTATCATTGTCCTCTATTCCTATATGTGTCACTTTTCTTCTGGTCTGTTTTTCCTCTTCTCCTGCTCTGATACCATGTTAAGAATGATGGTCTGATATCATGTTTGGTTTGTTCTTCCTATNATAAGTGGGATCAAAAGAATGATATATCTTGTGAAGGTTGATCCCAATTTATCATTGTCCTCTATTCCTATATGTGTCACTTTTCTTCTGGTCTGTTTTTCCTCTTCTCCTGCTCTGATACCATGCTAAGAATGATGGTCTGATATCATGTTTGGTTTGTTATTCCTCTTCTCCTGCTTTGATACCATGTTAAGAATAATGGTCTGATATCATGTTAAGAATGATACTCTGAATCATGTTAAAATGAGAAACGTTAGTGGGATCGAACGTCTGAGAAACGGTGGGATCAAAAATTCCGGTGGGATCTAAAGTCCAATTTTCTTCACAACATTTAAATAGAATACAACTACAAACTATATCGTAAAAATAAGAGAAAATATTCTACTAACCAAATATTGAAGGTGAGATAAAATATATCAAATATAAATATATAAAATATATTCCAATACTTTTTAAAAAAATAGTGATTCAATCTTTTGAACGAGAAAATAGTGATTTTCTATTTGTAATGTATATGTGCATATCTTAATTAATTGGGTATACATAGGTTGGTTTGGGTGGGTCGAGAAAAATTATGGACCAACCCAAAATTTTGGATTGGTTGGGTTAGTAGACCCAATAACTTGAAATTGTTTCACAACACAACTCAACTTTAGTTGGGTCATACTGTTATGTTATAGCAGTGAGCGACGAGCATAGGCATGTGTGATGGTTAGTTAGCTGCGAGGGGAATAACCTTGGATGGTTGCCATGTGGTTGCGATGACCATGTGATTGGATCAGCTCGAATTGGTATGATTTTAAAAAAAAACTTAGTCCGACCCAATTCAACCCAAAATGTTATCTAACCAAACGCCTAGCTTTAAAATGTATCGATGACTAAATTATCCTTTCCAAAAAAACACAATCTTTTAGGACGATTTTATTTTAGGTATTTTGGTCTTGTCGAAGGAATATTTATAGGGAATATATNAAAAAAAAAAAAAAAAAAAAAAAAAAAAAAAAAAAAAAAAAAAAAAAAAAAAAAAAAACATCTAAATTCAATGTACTGAAAACAGTAATGAAGCAAAGATTTTATATTGAATAATTTAATATTTTATATATTTAAAAAATTCAGACAATGATTGGATGTGATTGTGTGTATGATCACTCCCCATTACACATTCCGCGTCCTTCGCGTGTCGAACCCATCATCTAATTTCCACATGCTTCAATTATAATCTTTTTAACATAATAAATAATAATAATAATAATAATAATTAATCCAATAAAAAAATTTATTTTATTTTTACCTAATCCTTCACTAATTTTAATAAATTTCAAAATTATATTTGATTAATACAAAGTTATTAATTATAATTATATTTAAAATTTTATTTTAATTTTAATATTTATTTTTATTTTTTAATATTTAAAAATAGAAAATGAAGTTTCTCGAGAGAAAATGTGGAAGAGTGAGGTCAGTAGGTGCGTGTTCATAAAATTTAGTTTTCATCTTAAAAATAACAAATTTGGTTAAGTAATAATGTTCGAGAATTTCCGTTCTTTCGAGCTTTGAACCTCGAGAATTATTGAACTCGAATAAAAATCAAATAAAGGAAAAACAATATCTCTGGAATCCAAATAAAATAGTTTCAAAGGGACAAAAGAATTAAGAATCAAAGCGAAGGCCAATCATGGCTTGCCACGTGTACATATACTTGTAAAGAATCTTCCATAATTGAGATCTATTTCTTTAATTTAATTAGTACAAAAGATTAACGCCTTTTTCAGTAAAAAAAAAAAAAAAAAATTTATTGTAATGATTTTTGTTTTTCCAACATGGATGGTAAGCCGACACAAAGCGGAGGCTTTTGCTTTATTTGCTTCTTCTTCGGATAGACAATAAAATGATCTGTGACGTACATTTCGGTTTTACATATCGAACAGGGGAGTTTCGGTTTTCTAAGGATTCCCTGTTGCTGGGTCACCCTTTTAGGAAGAACGGCATCGAGACAAAATTAATGTAACTCGGCTCGATTTCTAAACTTTTAAAAATTATACGATTTAACATAATAAAATGATAATAAAATGATAGATAATGTATAACGAATAACTATTATTCATCTCATTTGAATAGACTCCCGCCCAAACCCATTAAGATAAATTTAAAGATTAAAAAAAAAAAATGCGACAATTTTCCATGAGTAAAAAATACAGAAATCGCTCAATAATACTTACCATTTATAATACCAACAGTCACAATCGCAGTTTCTAGACAACAGATTTGGCAATTGTACAACACTCACTCTCAGCACTGAGTGAATTAAGCCAACTTTAACTCACGTTGCCTATAATTGGGCAATGAGTATACAAACCCGAGGTTAAGAATGAGAAATAGAAATAGAATTGGAATCAAATGTGTGTTCTCATTGATATTCATAAGTTATAAATAAGATACAAACTAGCCACTAATACCTACCAATAAGAAAAATTGAGAGAATATTAATATATATTTCATAAATAATATATTCTCTAAATATTATATCTCAACGTCTCGAGTCTCGATTTTAAGAGTAGATTTTAAAAAGCTTAGAAAAAGAGTTGTGTTATATAACATGCCAGCAAAAAAAAAACGACAACAACAACTTAAACAATATATAATTTTTATAAAAGTAGGCTTTAAATATATATTAATTAATTACCAACGGTACACAACCAAACCAAACCATTTTTACCGTTGAGGAAATTCGGTTTGATTTTAATATTAGTCAAACCGGAAGAAAAAAAAACCAAACCGAACCATATATTAAATATATATATATATATATATATTTTTTTTTTTTACCGTTTGTTGACGGGAAANGAAAAAAAAAAAAAAAAAAAAAAAAGGAAAAAAAGTGATGAAAGGAAGTTTCGGGGAAGTTGCGAGGGGCCGTACAATGGCAGAGTTCCTCCCACCATTTAATAACCCCCACCTTCACCCCTCCAATGGCCGCAAATCAAAGCCCCTTCTCCTTCTTCACTATGAAGCTCCCCAAACTCACCGCCAAATCCTTTTTCCCTTCCAAAAAGCACCGCTCCAGCCTCTCCAAATCCGAGCCCCCTTCCTTCGGCTCCGCCTCATCCTCCTCCCCGACCAGCGTCTTACCGCCTCACCCGCACCCCCACCTCTCCGGCGAATGGTCCGACTTCTCCGACACCCACACCGACTACCGCAAGGAACTGGAAGCTCTACTAGGCCTCATCGGCGCCGAACCCCCCAGCGAGGAAGAGCTCAAGATGATGATGAGCCAAGTCGACAAAGTCGGCCCGCCTTGCCACTCCGAACTGCGAGATACGTTTGAAATCTTCGACGCCGACCACGACGGGAAAATCACGGCGGAGGAGCTTTTTAGTGTGTTCTCCGCCATGGGAGATGAGCAGTGCACGTTGGAGGATTGCCGGCGTATGATAGCCGGAGTGGACAAAAACGGGGATGGGTTCGTGTGCTTCGAGGACTTCGCGGTTATGATGGAGTGCCAGAGATGTTGAACATCAACCAACCCCGCTCCCTTTTTCATATATATATTTTTTTCAATTAATTATTAATAAAAAAAAAAAAAAAAGAAAAAAAAAAAAGAAAAAAAGGATGTGTATGAGGGAAGGGGGAGTTTGTTCGTTTCTTGTATTTGTATCGGTTGTTCCAAAGTATATAAAACGACGTCGTCGGATCCGACATAATTGGTCAAATCATCCCCTCCAATTTTTTATTCTCTTTTAATTAAAATATATTTTCATCCACGTTTTTCAATAAATCTTCTATTTATAAATGTAAGAAAATAAAATATGTTTTCTATCTTACCTCTCAATTTTTTTAATAATAAGCTTAATTTTTAAAAAAATATTACTATTTTATTTTTAAAATATCCTTTCCAATATTTTAAGAAAATTAAAGAAATTATTTTCACGAATATTATGTTTAAAAATATGAAATTTATAAGTAGCCTTGATGATAGTCATTACTCATAAAATTTATTATTATTAATATATAGAGAAAAAAATTGGTATTATTGGTAAGAGTATTTTTTATTTTTTAAAAAAATTTAAAGTAAAGGTATTCTTTTTAGATTTTTTTAAAATGAAAGGATATTAATAATACTTTTCAAAATTAAGTTAATATTATAAAGTCGTTTTTTTATCTTTTTAATTAAAATTAAAAGATATTTTAATTTTTTTAGTTTAAAAATTTTTTTTTTTTTTTTTTTATATAGAAAAAATGAATATATATATTAATTTGGTAGCATTTTAAAAGAAAATTAGAGTGGAAAAAGAAGGGATGGGATGTGCCAGCGGTGGCCGCAAGATTTGCCATAAAAAAAATTAAAATATTATTTTAATTAAATAATGTCACATTAAATTTTACTATTACCAAAATGTTACCACGCTCCAATAGTAAATAAGTTAACAAGAAGCATTAAAAGGTTAAAAGCAATATGACTATGAGACATTGAAAATTTTGTTGTGTTGACTTTACGAGCCTTTATGGTTGAGTTCAAAAGTACAACAACCCGTAAATAATTTACAATTTTCATATTTATTTTAACGTACAATTATTTTCAACCAAGTAAACAATAATCGGAGGTAAAAAAAATTAAAAATTTATAAAAAAAATACAATAAATTAATTTCTTAAAATTTTAAATTTAATATCACAACATAAATTTTTTTTATCAATTTAAAAAATTTATAACATACTATTACGATCCTCAAAAATATTAGGTAAGTCAGGACGAAAAGTTGAAGAGGGACGGAGGATAGGATTATAATCTCATCCCTGGTCCGAATTATGTAATGGAGAAAAAATGTTCTCTACTGTCTTCTCTGTTTTCCATGTAAACAGAAAATCTCCTTTTCAGAATGTGTTCCCACTAACATTTGTGAATTAAATAATTAAATAATTATCTACCAAAATTAGTGTAAATGAATTCGATATAATTATGCAGCGGAAAAAGTGGGAGAAATAATAATAGTTTTGGATGAAAATGGGAAAGCAATGAAGAAGGAAGGTTCGAGGAAATTAAGGGAAAATGGGTGGGCGAAAACAACATGCTTTCGACCAAACTTAGGATTCTAAAATAAATTCTCTGTTTTTCAACTAAAAACAACCAAACCTAAAACTGTGTCTCTCTCTATGTTTTATAATCCGTTTTGTAAATTTCATTCTCTTTTCTTCTGTCAAACTCGTTAATTTATTGCTTTAGAAGGTTCGCGTACGTCGTAGACTTATCTCAATTGTTACTCGAAGTCAATTTTTAAAATATATAATTTACTTTATTTTCATTAAAAACATATAAATAGTTGTCAAATTGATTGAATTATATATATTAATACGATGAGGATGAGTGGGTGAGAATTTGGATGTTGTAACGCTGTATAAAATAAATTGAAGCCATAAAAAATATAAAATTTTGCAAATTGATTGGTTTTTGGCGAGTTCGTTGACAAACACGAGATGTAACTCATGCCCTGAACAATTTTCTTAAGGAATTTCGACTGTTCGGGTATTATTGGTTGCTTGAGGTTCATCCTGCTTGAAACCTTCAACTATGTTCGTTTGTTGTTTGTTCGAGAATATTTGTCTCTAACACTATTTTCGTTGATTTGTGGTCATGTGTTAGATAGAATCTAGTATTCGCCTTGATTGTGGTTTTGACCGATTTCTTTTTCTTCACTTCTGTTATGTTGTTGCAGTTTCTGGTGTTGTCAGATTTGCACAATCTCTATCATTCTTACAAACACTTGATTGAAAATATTGAACATTTTGTTACAGAAAAGTTGCGCATTATTGATAATAATTGATCGATTCAATTTGATTCGACCAATTTGAACTTTATATTTAAAAAAGAGCTTTAGGATTATAAAAATTGAAAATGAATGAAATATTAAAGTGAAATTATAATTTAAAAAAATAAATAGAAAAAGGTATATATATAAATATAGAATTAATTGTTGTAAATTTGTGAGGGAGCTTTGGTTGAGCTTCTTGGAAACTTCCTTGGCTCATAGATCGACAAAGACAAGACATTTATGTTTATGATTAAGATGGGACGAAAGAGGTTCCCTATGTTATCNTTTTTTTTTGTCGTCTTTTTTTTCGTTTTATTTTGATATTGTCCTTCCATATAGTTCGTGAAAAAAAAAAAATACATATTTTCCAATTGAGCAGTAAAGTGTAAGAATCCCATATTGGTTGGGGACACGATCCAATGTTGGTTAAGGAGGAGAACGAAATACCCTTTATAAGGGTGTGGAAACCTTTTATAGGAGACACGTAATGGGGAACCCCATAAGGGAAAGCCTGAAAAAGACAGTATCTAGATGAGCACCAGTTTCGCACTCTGAAAGATGGGAAAGTCCAATGAGGATAATATTTGCTAGTAGTGGGCTTGGACTATTACAAATGGTATTAAAGCCAAATACCAAACTATGTGCCAGTAAGGATGTTGGGCCCCGAAGGGGGGTGGATTTGGTGGGGTCTCACATTGATTGGAGAAAGGAACGAGTGTTAGCAATAACGTTGGATTTGAAGGAGGGGTGGATTGTGAGAATCCCACATTGGTTGGGGAGAAGAATGAAACACCCTTTTATCGTGGGTGAAAACCTTTTTCTAGCGACGCTTAATGGGAAAGCCCATAAGGGAAAGCCTAAACAGGACAGTATCTGGATGAGCACCGATTCGGTTGTATAACTTTGAAAGACGGGAAAGTCCAAAAGTACAATATCTGCCAGTAGTGGGCTTAGGCTGTTACACATGGAATTAGAGCCAGACACCGGACTGTGTGCCAGTAAGGAATGAGTGCAAGCGATGACGCTAAGCCCTGAAAAGGGTGAATTGTGAGAATCCCACATTGGTTGGGGAGGAGAACGAAACACAAGGGTGTGAAAACGTTTCCCGGCTCAATTTTACCAACTCAATAATAAAATTATATAATTTTGATCATCATAATTAGCCATTCATAATTAAATTTAAACTTTAAGAAGAAAAATCACGTGCGTTGCACGTGAAAGAAACGACTAAGTATACAAAGAGATGGATTTCTCCACCTTTGATCTTGATCTTCATTCTTGTTTATTGCTTTAGGACGATGCAAGCTGCAAAGGTTTCTGCTAAATTGACTCGACGGGGTTTGTCTTGGCGCCATGGATATAATCCAACCATGAGAATTTCCAGCCGGTTTCTTAGTTCATCTTCGGCTTCGCATGTAGGCGTCACCTCTACTAACGGTCTCGGCATACAAGGAGAAGTTGATAATTGCTGGTATGGATGAAATGATTGTTCTTCACAAGTTCGTAATCCAGTATGTATGATCTGATTATAGGGAGAATTAATTATACCTTTCGATGCTTTCGTTTTTTTTTTTTATTAAATCGCTTATCGTTGCAATATCTTTTCGCTGAAAATGTGCGATAGAATTCTTTAAATCCTTATGGGGTGAGTCGTGGAAGATGGAATCGTGAAATTTGGGCATTCTTTTACGATTTTACGATGGGAAATCTACTTCGACGAATTTGGGGGCATCCGTTCAAGAGTAGAGCTAATAAGCTTTGGGTAAATGCAATCCAAACTATTAAGTGGGTCTAGTTTGGAAGAAACAACATATTGTTCGGAGGGTACATGATTGGAGAGAATAATTTGATTAGTTTCAATCTTTGCTTAGCAATTAATACAGATTAGGGCAGATTCTTGTCATTTCTGGTGGGGAGTATGCTCTCTTGTATGATCACGGGTTGGTGTATTTATTTGTATAATGGGGCTTTGAAGTTCTAGTAACACGAAGAGGATTTAGACCACGTTTTGGGATTGTGATGTTATTACCTCTCTGTGGGATCAGTTTTTTCAAGACTTCTGGGGTTGCAAGCTCGTAACAGTGGCTGTTGTTTGATGTTTGAGGTGCTCTTGAACTCTCCTTTCCATGAAAAAGGAAGGGTTCTTCGGCTGCGGGGCATTTGGCTTGAGAGGAACTCAAGAGTTTTTTGTGGGGTGGAGAGGTTTGGGGAGGATCTTTGGGATTTGATTAGATGTAATTCCTCTTTATGGGCAATAGTTTTCTAATGCTGTTTACACAAATTAAGTGTGTACTTCGTAGTATTTATTCAAGATTTTCTTTAAGTCTCATGCTTAAGTTTGAATGTAACACTGCATTTATGTCTCCACAGTCAACAAGATGGAGGAGATGCAGTTCTTTCAAGAGAAAATAAGAGGAGATTGTCCCAGGTGAAGTTCTAAAATGGCAGTTCTTAGTGAAATATACTATAATTGAAAAACTGTAGCTCCAATAACTATCGATCTGTCTACGAAAAAATCAACAAAGTGTTTCAAATTTTGAAATGACTTTTTTCCTTTGTACTGCCATTGAGTTCTCTTTCCAGTCAAGATCTCTGTCTCATGATTTGAAACAAGTTTTATTTTGGGTACTGTGTTCTTAATCTTAACTATTTGCAATGTTGTTTTCAATTATAATGGTTATTTAAAATATTCAGTGGTTTCTGTTTCTTATGAAAAAAAGGAGAATAATAAATATATTGAATTTGTTTGATGAACGAATTTATTCTGCCCTTTGCAGTATTTACGCCATATTCCGCAGTTTGTGAAGATTGTTGAAGTCGGTCCAAGAGATGGACTACAAAATGAAAAGCACATTGTACCAACTGCTGTTAAGGTTGAATTAATAAAGATGCTAGTCTCTTCTGGGTTGCGTATTGTTGAAGCCACGAGTTTTGTTTCTCCTAAATGGGTACCTCAGGTAACTTGGCTTGATAGTCAATGAACATGTTGGTTGGTATATTTTTGTGTTCCTAAAACAATTACTTCAACTTTTCATGCACTCTGCCTTCATGTTTGAGTTTCTTGTAGATATACTAATTAATCTCGTTTCCTCTTATTTTCCTCAGTTAGCAGATGCAAACGATGTTATGGAGGGAATTCGAAATGTTGAAGGTGCTCGATTTCCTGTGTTGACCCCAAATATTAAGGTATGAACTTCAGTACAGAAATATAAAGGTAGGACTAATCTGGAATGCATTTTGTGATTATTGATGAGATTTTTTGACTGCTTTGTATAGGGTTTTGAAGCGGCTGTTGCAGCTGGAGCAAAGGAAGTAGCTATCTTTGCTTCAGCATCCGAATCCTTCTCAAAGTCAAATATCAATTGCAGCATAGAAGAAAGTCTCCGTCGTTACCGTGAAGTTGCTGTTGCTGCAAGAAAGCACTCACTTCCAGTTCGCGGGTAGGTACTTTGAACCAGAAAACTGAGTTACTATAACATATCTGATATCTGGTTTGATTTCGTATAAACATGTTAGATATGATTTGATCCTCCCCTGGTTTGATATGATTTACTTTTTATATTTTGAAAATGTCTCCTATAAACATGTTAGATATGTATCATGTGTTGTGGGCTGTCCCATTGAAGGAATGGTGCCCCCATCAAATGTAGCATACGTTGCTAAGGAGCTTTACAGTATGGGATGCTCTGAAATATCCCTTGGCGATACAATTGGTGTTGGTACTCCAGGTAACCTCTTGGAATAGCTTTAGTTTAAAATCACAGAGGATATGAACAGAATCTATCTTCTGATGGCATTTGGACAAACCGAAGAAAGATTATATCGCACGTTAAATTAGGTATCTGTATGGTCTATGCCTCTCATTCTAAATTGGTTAACTTATATCTTTCATTGCTAGCATGATGTAAGTACTTCATTATAGGATTTCCTTTGTATATCCTTTGTAATATTAGTTATGTATTATGTGTATGTTTCATATTTATACCGGTGTCTTCTTTATTCATTAATGGATTTTCTTCTTATATAAGAGGACCTTGTATCTCCATAGTTTCTTAATTAGAAGAGTTCCCATGGTGAACTCAATTTTTCCTAAACAATTATTTAACAATGATTCTTTTAAATATTTGTTTTAAGAATCCTTTTTTGACAGTAATTTTTCTAACTCTTCCAGGAGTCATTGGCAACATTCATGTTCTTGTTAACTTTAGTTTTCTCACCTCTGCAGGAACTGTGATTCCAATGCTTGAATCTGTAGTTGATGTTGTTCCAATTGAAAATCTTGCTGTTCATTTCCATGACACTTATGGGCAAGCTCTGTCCAATATCCTGCTCTCACTCCAGGTAATCTCTGTTTTTTCCATCTTGGTTTTAATTGGTTGGAACCTACTAGTTTAAAAAAAAATATATATGCCAATGAGTTGGTATTTATTGGCGAGTATCAAAGTATAATTTAGGGAAATTAGAGACCTTATCTCTCCTGCTCTACCTTGCAGTTAGCAAGAATACTTGTTGTAACACCCCAAGCCCACCACTAGCTGATATTGTTCTCTTTGAGCTTTTCCTTTCGGGCTTCCCCTCAAGGTTTTTAAAACGTGTCTAATAGGGAGAGGTTTCCACACCCTTATAATGGATGCTTCGTTCTCCTCCCCAACCAACGTGGGATCTCACTCTTATGCCCCAATCTCTTTCTGACGCCCTCTTTACTCCTAGGCAACCTGCTCACATAACTAACTTGCAGTGGCCACTGTCCTATTGTTTGCGAAATTCAATTTTATGTTTAATAGATCTTTTATTGATAAAAGTTCCAGGAAAAGATTTTCAATTTAACCAATAATATACTAGTAACTGATGTGTCAAATAATGAAGAGGAGTAGGTACTAACATAGTACTAAATTTTTCTCCTTTCACTTGCTTCCTCTTGCATGTAGACTACCAAGGGCCTGCCATTATCTCTTGGCTTCTAAGACTATCTTGAATTTGATTAAGAGAAAAATATGTATGAAGTACCTAATTACAACATATAAATATACACGCGCGCGCGCGCACACACACACACACACACATATATATATATATATATATATATATATATATATTAAAGAAGCATTATTCTAAGTTGAGGGCTACCATGCTAAGATTTCATTTGATGACCATTTGATTTTGGTTTCGAAAACTAAGCTTATGAGTTTTTTCACTCTATTTGATCAACTGTTATAATGAAAACGAATCTGTTACATGCAATGGATATAATGATGTTGAAAACGATACAAAAGATGAAGATGAAGAAAAACAGCTTATCTTATTAACAGATGGGGATTGGCACGGTGGATTGTTCGGTTTCTGGCCTAGGGGGTTGCCCATATGCTAAAGGTGCTTCTGGAAACGTTGCAACTGAAGATGTTGTGTATATGCTGAATGGAATTGGAGTGAAGACCAACGTAGATCTTGAAAAGCTCATGTTGGCTGGAGATTTCATCTCCAAGCACCTGGGGCGTCCTTCCGCTTCAAAAGTAGCAATTGCATTGCAGAAAGTTGCCTCCAAGCCCAATAAATGCACAGCTACTGCATCCAAATTATGAGGTACTTTACACTATATTCTTGCGTCTTCTCTGATATTGTTCCTCAAGACCCCTAGTAGCTTTCTTCTAAGTTTTAGGTGCAAAAGTATTTTATCATGTATGTTGCTCTCATATAACCCGAAACGAAAGCATTTATGAGTGAATAACTGAGCAGCCTTACCTACAGAAAAAGGCCGCAAGTCGAGTAAAATAAGACCAAACACGTGAGCGGAATACGAGACGAGGCCAAACCTCAAAGGGGTCTCTCAAACCCTCTGAATAATGAGCATGTTAGCCAATCCAATCATATTGACACAACTTATCATTCTGTTTAGGTGAAATCAACATTTCCTCTTCATCTTATCAAGGGCAATGTCTGTGAAGAAAACTCTTGCTTTCAATACTTAGTAGCATTGTGAATGCAGAGAATGAAGCGTCGAAGAGATGCACGGTCTCGATGGCAGATGGGCATATGAAGAAATAATGGAGCACGGTCTCGTTAGTGTATTGATGAAAACCATTTATCTACACCGATCACCACCTTCTTTCATTAACTTTCTCATGTTTCAATCTACCGCTTAACATTTCTCTATTTTTTTTTTAACATTCTCTTTAATCCTCTCTCCTCTTCTTCAATTCTCCAATGTTTAAAGTTACCTGTTCAATCGAAATATATAAATTATAGCAAGAAGAAAAAGAATAGTAATGAAATGATTTAATACATTTGGATTTAATGCATAAAAAGAGATACGATCATTACCAAAATTGTAGCTATGAAGATTTTTTGGCCATTTTTTATAGATCAAATTGGTCTGTTATGTTCTGTAACGGCTATGTTCTGTAACGGCTCAGATCCACTGTTAACATATATTGTTCTGTTTGAGCTTTCTCTTTTGAGCTTCCCTTGAGGCTTTAAAACATGTCTGTCAGAGTTAGACGATAGTGAAACCAGTGCTCATCTAGATACTGTTCTCTATAGGTTTTTCCATCCGGACTTTCTTTCAAGCTTTTTGGCCTTTCCCTTTTCCCCAATAGAAATCTATGAAGGCTTCCATACCCTTATAAAGGGTGTTTTGTTCTCTTTTCCAACCAATGTGGGAGATCACGTGTTCAATCAAGAAGACCTCCATTTTTATATTTAACGATTCATCATTTTTATTGAGTTTTGAAGAAATTTTTATTTCACGAGCTTTGTGAAGTTTTATGAGATTTTATTTTATAGTTTTTCTCAAAAAAAAAAAAAAATATTTATATAAGTTGTAATTCAAATTAGCCGTGTTAATAACGTTTTTGAAAAATATTAACTTTTAAGAGACTTAAATTTTTTTTTTTTTTTTTTTTTTGAAGATATTATTGGAAACTTTTAATGTTAAAAATAAAATACAAAATTCACTATTTTCTATAATTTAACCCAAAAAGAAAATTAAAATAACCTTTTGGTTTGGGTCAACAGTACCTTCCCGGGATTCCAATGATTGGTATTCAAATTGCAAACGTGTTCGACGCGCGTCTTTATATTCCCATTACACGTTGCCCTCTGCCGCTCCACAAAACATCCAAGTGGAGGAGAGGAACCACCGTTAGAGATCGATAGCCTCTGCTATGGAAGTTCATCCGACCTCTTCACTCCAGGGTTTGTGCAAAATTCCTTCTCACCTCTCGATCTTCCTTACGTGTTCTGTTTTCTATTTGCTTCCAATGAAAATCATGCCGATTCGGTAGAATAACTATGCGTTTGATTTTTCTTAATTTTTTGTTTGGTTACTATTCTTCGTCTTGATTTTAATTTTGTTTTCATCGAGTATCATTCTGCTTCAATGTTGCTCTCTGGATCTAAACCGACTATTATTTTTAGAGGAATCGATGATGTTGGTAAGAACTGTTTTGTGCATTCTCAAATGCAAAATTTTCATAGAATTGTCAACATTTTCATTGAAGAGTTCGAGAAAGATCTTGAAAAATCATCCCAAACTCAGTATCTTGTACGTCGGAGTTCATCTGTTAATTTTTGCTGAGAATTTCAATGTCTTCCTTCCTTCCTCCCCTCGATTTGAAGTTTTCTTTTCTTTTTCACATCAGATGAGAGAGAAGATCCTTCTGTGATGGTTGAGAAAGAGGTGACAGAATCAGTTTCAAGCTCACCACAAGATGTGCAAACTAACAGAAGTAGGGAAAATGTCATGAAGACTGAACCTTCTCAACAGATTGGTATCGATGGAGAAACGAGCATGGAGGCCTCCATGTCGGCTGATGATGTTTTTC
This sequence comes from Cucurbita pepo subsp. pepo, assembly GCF_002806865.2. NCBI lineage: Eukaryota > Viridiplantae > Streptophyta > Magnoliopsida > Cucurbitales > Cucurbitaceae > Cucurbita > Cucurbita pepo. Next base: position 2,828,643 of record NC_036640.1, on the reverse strand, counting down.
GGGCTGGAGGGTTTGGTGCGAGGGATGATATTGGTAGTTTTCTTCCTGTTGCAAGTGATTCTACTGACTTTGAGGCTACAATTCGCAGTGCTCGAGCATATGAAGGGCCACAGGGGGAGATTTCTAGACCAGGTCTTGGCTGGAAAGAAGCTACAAAAACTGAGTAGTTCCGCTTTGAGCATTTTGTTTGTGTCCAACTTCAGTCATTTGTAAGTACGGTTTGTTTACAAGGTCTATACAGGATCATGTTTTGTCTTATGTCACTTTAGGAAGATGTATTACTTTGTTGTGTCTTTGAATCAATAAAGATCACGACCCTTTCCAATGCAATCATCAAGATAGATAGATTTTGAGGGTGAATCTTTCAAAATTATGCTTGATATGATGTATTGGACCTTCGATTGTGATTTTAAATCCTAAACCTCTCGAGGACAAAGAACTCAAAGAGTCAAGACATTGAAAGTTTTTGTTCTGATTAATGGTAATATTACGACAGAATACATTTTAAATTTATTTGACCTTTCATATCATTTTGGCATTCTCTTCTTCTAGGATGCTCGTTTTGTGGTTTGTTTTAGATACAAGATGTTGTACAGGGGTGGCTTTCTGGAAGATCCTTTGTCCCGGGGCAAGGATTGATAATGGGTCATAGGCAGATTTCCTCTCCATCAGTACCCGCCATTTGGAGCCAAAATGAGCTTGCCACTCGTCTTGGGAGCTATAATGAGGCAGATATTGCGTACATCCAGGAAGATCCCTGACACAGTAGTCCAGAATTATTTGGTTTTGGGCTAAAATGTACTCTAAGCTTTGTTTTCCGGTTGAAGTTGGCAGTGCAGAAAATAAGAAACCCACTAGGTAGAATATTTCTTCGTCTGGTGTGACCACTGATGTTTTATTGTTCCACCTGTACAACCCAAACTGATTTGTATTAGGATGGGGAAATTGTAAGTGTAGAGTTTCTGGGACAAATCTATTGAAACAAGTACTTGGATTTGTTAACCGGGTAGATTAGTATGGGACCATTGGTAGAATCTGATAGAATTTTGTCAAACACCTCTGCAGCAAAATCATGTATTTTGCTTCTTGGGATCATTAGATTCATCCAAGGATGAGGAACCTCCCACAATCCTTTTTCCCTGAGTTTTTTCTCAGATATGTGCACTCTATCCAGAAACTCCACGTAAGGAACTTCCGACTGAAAGAGAGTAGCTGGAATGTACCTCAATTGTGATAGCAACTTCTCAATTCTCTGCACAATCACATAGAGTTTGGAAATGACATTATTTGGTTTTTTAACTGTTTTTTTGGCTGTTTGTCATGAGCTTGATATCTGATAATGTCTATGGAAATGCTCACCTTGTTCATAGTTTCTGTCTCTTCAGAGTTGAAGTACATGGCCATTTCTAGACAATACAGTGTCGCTCTATCTGAGACGAATTGGCTGGCTTGAACTGGATCTTTGGGATCAAATGAAGATCTCCAATTATTGAGAATGCCAGTTCTATTTATTAGAACAAAGCCTTCAATATAATCAAAGGAGTACTTGGTGGATATCAGATGTTCCTGGTCCTTGGAGAATATGGCGAAGTCTGAATACAAGGTTCTTATCCACTTTACCTGTCAAAAGATGGCGGATTGTGTTTTGCATTACAAGATATCACTAAAAATGTTATATTATATACCTATTCTGATGGAATGCAGGGTGTATTACCATTTTTGGTGCTGATTCTAGAGAAATCCTTGCCCTTGTGATGATGCCAAACTGACCAAGGCCTCCAAGTACGCTGTAAAACAGGTCTGCATTCTGCTGCGCTGAACAGGTAATAACCTCGCCCTTTCCTGCATTCAATTGAAACTACATCGGTTTGTCTGCCTCCAAGGTTTAATATTGAAATAATTCGAAGCTTGGTTTCTTTTGCTCTGGTGGACTTCGTTTTAGTTCTCTCTCTAATTCTCCTTGGCTTTCTCCATTTTTAGCGCTTTTGGCCCCTGGCAACCTCTCATCATTTTTTATTTCTTAGAGAGGTTTAGGCTATTTTCACACTGCTTCCATTTCCCCTTTTTCGCGTCTTCCATATTGGGTTGGTTTTGAGACTCAGGACGTTATACCAACGTTTTTATTTTCCTTCCTTTTCACTGAATGGAAGATTATTCCTTCATGGGTTTGTTCTAATTCTTTCGGTGGGGGGTTGGCCAAAATGAAAGAGTCTAGGGGTCAACAGTTTCCATCGTAGAAGGAAATTACAAAAATTCATGTTAACTTGGGTGATCTTTTTCGATTCTTAAGAAGCTGCAGGTTGATAAGATTGTCCATGTTTGCATCGAATTGTAAGCAATACTTGCAAAGCTTCTTCGACTATATTATTAACCACAATATTTACTTATTCAACATAAATAAGATTCCAAATGTATTTAATATAATTTGATTGTCATGAAATTAAATTTATTATTGAAAATTTTTATGGTAAATTGGAGAAGTAAAATTAGGACCAACGAATAATTTTATTTTGTCCATATCAAGGAATTCTGTTTGTGATTGAAATTACTTGAGTCTTTCAGTCTCTTCATCAAATTTTATAATGGTCTATATTCATGTTTCATATTTGGTTTATGTTATTGTTGCCCTCAATTTTCTCAACAGTGAGATTGTTCATCTAAGTTGGAGGAGGAACATAGAGTGAGCAATTTATAATAAGTTGGGTGGTGAACTTTTTCTTCTCACCTAAGAGAGAGGATCCCTACAGCCAATAACACAAGTAGTATTTAAATTTTTTGCACTGTTACATTGTTGTGGCGTTTATGGACTAAGGATTACATCCCAAAGTGAAATGAAGAAGGCATCTCCAAAATTTTACTGTTCTTTTAACAATAAATCCCTCGAACTTCATGTTATTTTGGTGCCTCAATAAAGGTTCTATCTGATGAGAAAGAAAAGTCTCTTTCTTAATAATTATTTCTCCCAACCACTCTGCTCTATTAAATATTTTTGTTCCCTCTATCGTACAGTATAACCACAAAATCTATCTTTATTGCGGCCCCTCCCTAATTCCTCGATAGAGAACGTTGGTACAGGGATAATAAATATAATATTTTAAGCGGAATATGTGTGTGACTTAAGAGAGAAAAGTAGTTGAGAAAGAGATTTAAATGGAGGGTACTAGAATAATGCTAATTTGACATTTAGAATTTTTAAGTCAAGTTTTGGGGTCCATCCTAATTAAATTGTGGGGTTTGCACAATTTGCCTGATGATCAAGTATAGTTTGGAAGGTTTATCATCAGCATCCAGTTTCGATAATTTGGAAATCAAATTTCCCGTTAGAGTGCTTTTGTTTGTAGTTTTGATTTTTAAATAGGTTCAAGAACTTGAGGAGATTATGTGAGAGATTTGAACTTCCAATGTTTTATTTGAGGGTAAGCCACCTGAGCAATGATTTGGCTGGAAAATATCATTTTAACTGTTATACTTGGGGAGGTCAGCAAAGTTTATACCCAAATTTGGTGACAGAAAAGAGGTTATGAGTTCAAAAGAACTAGTTGTGCAATCACTGAAGGAATGAAAAGCTAGAAAACGAATATGTTATCATTTTACCGTTATTACTTAGTGTGGAATTCTAAACAATATATGCAATATACATTATAGAAAACTTATGAATAAGCCAAGAAAGAGTACCTGTGACAACTTCTAGCTGGTGGACGTTACTGATTTGAGGTCCATGCCTAAAAGCTTGCCCGCTAATACCAGCATTTGATAGAGTACCACCCACAGAAAGATGAAGGTAGTCAGTCCAAGATTTTGGTGTTAAGCCATGTTTAAGCGTTTCATGTAAGATATTTATCCACAGCTCTCCTCCGGGGACATCCACCCATGGTAAGTTTCCACTGTGAACCTGCATGGCTGGTTCCTTGAGGGACTCCATATTGATAACTACGCCTCTTAAGGCTTGTGCCTGACCTTGAAGAGAATGGCCGTGACCCCTTGCAGCAACTGTAAGTTCTGTGCCTGAACCCATCTGAAAAATATGCTTTAATGTAATTGAAATATCACGAAGTGAATGTGGATGTAGAACTGCTAAGGGTAGCATGTGATATCTTTTGCCAAAATCTTTAGCTGCTGCTTGATTGTTTTTAAAGCTAAAGTGTCCATCTAGGCTTATTGTTTCCAAGGATGAAAGCAGTTTAGAAGAAGATTGTATAGGAGGGTCACCAGTAGGCTCCCCGAAACATTTGGTGAAACAAAGGTTGGTTCTATAAGTAGCACAGTTCATGAAAAGAATAATGCAAATTTTGAAGAGTAAGATTTTGTTGTTGTTGAGAAAGCTAGGAAATGGTGACCGCATGTTTCTAAATATTGAGCTTCTCCTTGATTTCCTTTATGAGGCAAAGAAAAAAGAAGTGGTGTAGAAGAGCTCTAGGTAATTGGAGGTGGAAGAAGAGAATTTAAAGAGCTTGTTTGTCTAATGAGCAGTTTCAACTTTGGCTCAGACGTTATTTACTTGCTGTCTTGTCTTTGGGTAGGTGGGCATCTTTATTACCTCAGCTTTTTCTGGGATCTAATGTAAAGGCGGCATTTGGTTGAGATAACTGTTGCTGATGTCGTTTTTTTCTCTTTTCCCCCTCTTAAGAACAATATATTAGATAAGTGTCTTATTTTTTTCCCCTAAATAAGACACTTATCTTAATGAACTCTCGCACTTAATTTAAATACAACAGAAACTGTTTAGAAAATCATATTTGGTTTCTTTAGTTTTTCTTTTGTTCTCTTTGATAGCATTAGAATATTTCATTTATAAGATTTCCGTACAACATATTTGGACCATATTATCACTCGGACTGATGGAAACTGCAAAATTGGGTGAAGAATTCAAAGTGGAGACCGCTGTTGCTGAAAACATTAAGTATAAACTTGTATTGGAAGGAGAGAAGCAAGGGATGTTGAAGATTGTCGGGTGAGGCCTATTAAAAGCACTGTAAGTTGTTTTGAATAGTATTGATTCTATTATTATACTTGTTTTGAGAAAAGTCAGGTGACAAAGTGAGATGAACTGAAGCAAGATAAGAGTACAGTGGTGAGTTGAAATGGACCATCTGGAGTTCCTTGGGGATGTGATGTATTGAGAACGGTCCAAAGTCTTAAAGGTATTTGATCACTGTAAGTAAGGTCATGCGGGTCCCTCAACATGTGAACACCACGAGGAGCCCCACAGGTACAACAATTCTCCTCACTCTCACCTTTACTCTCCCAAGTTAAATTTTCAAGAAAATTCCTAGTTTCCATTCTGCTTAAAGGAACATGTTTATTTGTGTATTTTACACGCTTTACGATATCTTATACAAACTCTCTCTAGATTAAGAAGTTTGATTTGAAGAACATTAGTAGGGACAGTGATTAGAGTTCTGGTATGAAATCTATGCATTCTCTCTCTATGTGCAGCATTTTCTTCTCTAATATATACACCATATACCATGTAGGAGAGAAGGGTGGGAACAGATGGGTATGTGAGGCATATAAATCAATGTAGCACTAACAGAACATAGTACAATTATTGTAGTAGTTGTCTCTTGTGAGGAGAGGGGTTGTGACAGAAGCTTTAAAGAAATCACCTCGAACACCTCGTGGTAGAAAGCTACTCGGTCGCCCTACCAAGTTCTACAGATTGACATCCATCTTTTTGCAAGCTGCATTGATGTCGATGTGCCTTGGCCATTGGCCTTTTGAATGATAAGGATTCTGAATAGACAATTTCATGAGTTGATTTCCAAGAGGGAGTGAGTTCTGATTTTAGGATAACATTTTAATGCTTGCTGCTTCTGTGTGGTATTATTATCATTATTGTTGTCGTTGTTGATATCTTAGTCCCTACATCATTTTAGAAAAAGATTCACATTTAATATTTAGATCTGTGGCCCTCCCTCAATAATGCTACCTTTGTTGATGTGTCAAATCTTATCTCGGCTTATCTCGGCCTAGATTCTCCGTTCGATGCCTCGTCCAATAGCTTGCTTGTTCTTCCTATGAATCATGGCATGGAATTAGTTGAGGCATCAAAATTCTAATACTATATATGTTCGCATTATTCGTACTTTGATAAAGTTTTTAATATTTGAATTGTTGCAAGTGTATATGAATAAGAAATAATTACTCTCAAGCGGTTTTAAGATCATTCTAAATTTAAGATGGCTATACAAAGCTCTAGATTTTTTTTTTTTTTTGTTAAATATATACGACAATAAATGTATTTTGTTTATTAAATTAAATTACAGAAAAATATATTATTTTTAATCAAATAATGACATTCACATTATATATATATATATAAAAACCATGAAATATTTAAAAAAAAAAAAGCAACAAAATTTCATTTATATGAATATAATATAAATAATAGGTATTTTGACTTAACAAGTTATAAAAAAAATTTATTTATTAATTTTAAGAATCTTTTTGAATTTTTTTTTTTATAATTTGTATAATATTTTTTTAATAATTTTTTTTAGAAATATTTATGAAACATATTCCTTGATATCTGCCTTGTGAAAGATGTATTAAAAAATTGTTTGGTAAAAAAGTAGGAATACGTTAAATGAAAGAGGACCAAAATGTAATTTTACCATGTGGCTTACGTCATCTTTTCTTTTCTTCTTCGAATATATTAATAAAATACAACCATGTGAAAATGAGATGATTTATTTATATATACAACAACGATATATACTCATTTCATTAAATATAACAAAAGACAACTTTGGTTGTGTAGTTGATGAATTTGAGGTTAATTTATATAATAACAAATATATTTTAAACGTTGTAAACTAATACGTATGTCATTTAATTTTGTATAAATATAATTGTTTCTTCGTCGTCGCTCGGACCATGGAAAAGACTATAAATAATGATGAGTAGGTCCCTGTAGTCTATAAAAATTGGTGGACGACCCCATCGGTGTAGCATGGTCACAATCTCCTAGGTTGTAAGAGGAAAAAACGAGAATATAGAGAAGAGAGTTCGGAGTTTGTGAGGGTTTATTATTATCATGTTTCCTGAACATACTTCCCTTCCGTATCTTATCAAGTTCCCCATATGCTTCTTCATCATTACCCTACCAACCTAATCTATTGTCCTTTGAGGTCTCGAGCATCAATGAAACTTTTGAAAGTTTAAGCGTATTTAAAAATATCAGATAAATCTATAAATTTTGTATTTGTGTCGTTTATCTTTGAATTTTAAAACGTATCTAATAAATTTGTGATTGACCCATTTGATGTTTTTTAAAGTATATTCATACGGTCGAGATGCCAAATTGAATGTTTAGAATTGCATTCTTATGCATTATATGACAATTTGTGTTCATAGATATAACCATTGTGCAAATCATTCAAGAGTGATTTGTAGTAACAGTTTAGTTTAAAAATAAAAATAAAAATAAAAATTGTTTTACCCGTATAATTATATCTTCCTCTTTAAGTACCATTGATTTTTTAATGAACAATTTGTGTATGATCATCCTTTGAATGTTACCGAGTAGGTCATATCAATAGTGTTACAAGAATAAAACATTAAATTTTATCCATATGCTAGAATATAAACTCTTTAGATTATTACTTCAACATAGTGCTTTCATATGTCAGCCACGTACTCTTCAAGATTACACTAATATCCTCGAGTTTTTTCATATAATTAATAATGAAATAATTGTAATTAAAAAATATTAAATATTAAAATATTAATTATGTGACTTCGAAACAAAACCAGAACATATTTTTCTTTGTCGTTCTTATATCAAATGTCCGATGGATCAGCTAGACCAGACTTTTATGTTTTTTTTTTAGTTCTTCTAGATATAACCAAATTACTGTAGCTCAAGAAAAAACCAATTTCACCACATTTATAACACGTTTGCCTTTCCTTAGAATGTGTTTTGGATTTTATAGTACTCTAACAACCTTCGAAAGACACACGATCACTTTCATATATGGTTAAATCAATAATAGAAACGTTCATAGATATGATTTCTTTGTCTTCGAAGAATCTTTCAACACTTATCCAAAAAATATCATTTTATGATAAAAGAACGTTAACTTTCGAGTACACGATTTCTCAAATAGGAATCAAAGTAGATAGAGCCAAAGTTGAAATGAAGGGATTGATGACTTTTTTGGGATATGTTGATTCTTATATTCGGTTTATCTACGATTTTTCCACCGAATAATGGCTTAATGATTTGTAATAGCCCACGTGAATTAGAGAGAATTCAGTTTATTTTGGTTATTGTGTCTACGAAGCAACGAGTATCATGTGAATGATATATTCATCAATTAACAGGTGAGAGGTATTCGAGCTTTTGGTCTCGTAGTCGAGGATACACATTGGAGAGGGGAACCAAACATTTATTTTAAGAGGTAGAAACTTCCCTCTGTTATACATGTTTTAAAACTCTGAGGCTGATAGTGATATGTAACAAACCAAAATGGACATTATCGGCTAGTGGTGGGCTGAAACCGTTATTGTATGTCCTAATTTTTGAACTCGAGTTGGTAAGATAATAACGGTTGATGAGTCTTTCGTATCTAAGAATTATTATTATTTTTTTTAAAGGATATTACTTAAGCCCCTNAACGAGTATCATGTGAATGATATATTCATCAATTAACAGGTGAGAGGTATTCGAGCTTTTGGTCTCGTAGTCGAGGATACACATTGGAGAGGGGAACCAAACATTTATTTTAAGAGGTAGAAACTTCCCTCTGTTATACATGTTTTAAAACTCTGAGGCTGATAGTGATATGTAACAAACCAAAATGGACATTATCAGCTAGTGGTGGGCTGAAACCGTTATTGTATGTCCTAATTTTTGAACTCGAGTTTGTAAGATAATAACGGTTGATCGGTCTTTCATACCTAAGAATTATTGTTATTATTATTATTTTTAAAGGATATTACTTAAGCCCTTTCTTAAGAATCACTAATCAAGTATTAGCCCCTAATTAATTGGGCTTAATTAAGTTTTATGTGATGTATCAATTTTTAGCTTTGGGCTTGTCTCCATATGTCTGTGGGCCTTAATTACATTCAGGCCCAATTTGAGTTCTTCATTTTCTTTTGGCATATGATCATCATATAAAATATATATTTTTTTAATTGGAAAATTTATAAAGCGAAACATTTTAAGATTCAATCTTCTTATACGAATCAACTCGGTGTTCGTGCCTGTAACAGTCTAAGAAAAGACCACCACTAATCGATATTGTCCGNGCTGAAACCGTTATTGTATGTCCTAATTTTTGAACTCGAGTTTGTAAGATAATAACGGTTGATCGGTCTTTCATACCTAAGAATTATTGTTATTATTATTATTTTTAAAGGATATTACTTAAGCCCTTTCTTAAGAATCACTAATCAAGTATTAGCCCCTAATTAATTGGGCTTAATTAAGTTTTATGTGATGTATCAATTTTTAGCTTTGGGCTTGTCTCCATATGTCTGTGGGCCTTAATTACATTCAGGCCCAATTTGAGTTCTACATTTTCTTTTGTTTTTTCAGCCCAGTCTCTTGGTTATAGCTGTTGGTTTGTTTTCGATCGGTTTCGTTCATAAGTTTGAGTCGCATATGATCATCATATAAAATATATATTTTTTCAATTGGAAAATTTATAAAGCGAAACATTTTAAGATTCAATCTTCTTATACGAATCAACTAGAGTAGTGTAATTGGTGTTCGTGCCTGTAACAGTCCAAGAAAAGACCACCGCTAATCGATGTTGTCAGCTTTAGCTCGTTACGTATTGCAGTCAGCCTCACGGTTTTTAAAACGCATTTGTTAGGGAAAAGTTTCACTCTTATAAGGAATGTCGAGTTTTGATACCATTTGGAACAGCACACTCTTATCAGAAATGTCCAGTTTTGATACCATTTGGACGGCCCAAACCCACCATTGGTAGATATTGTCAATTTTAGCTTGTTACGTATTACCATCAATCGTGGAGAGTGTTACGTGGGATCTCACAATACCCTATGTGAGTTTTACCTCAAGATGAACAAATCGTGCCTCGAGATAAACATCAAGCTCCAGTCGTTAAGAAAGCTCAATCGTGAAGATTGTTAGAAGTACAAATCAAGTTTCATCCTAACTAAGAAACCGAGAAATCCATGCAATCAAGGTAAGGACAATTATCTCCATTTATACAAGGAAAGACTATATCATCCAAAACAAACAAATATCATACCATTGTAAAGCATCTGTCATCCTATCAAATCCACCCACGAGCAAAAACGGATAAACAAAGTAAAAATTCTCTATTAACCCGTAACCGAGGTGTAACAGTCGAAGAACCAACCGACACCGACACCGACACCAACAAGAAAATCAATATAGTATATAGAGCATAACAAAACTCGAAAATACATAAATTCGTAGAAAAACAAGCAAAAACACAATCACAAANTTTTTAAAACGCATTTGTTAGGGAAAAGTTTCACTCTTATAATGAATGTCCAGTTTTGATACTATTTGGAACAGCACACTCTTATAAGAAACGTCTACCGGAGAGTGTTACGTGGGATCTCACAATACTCTATGTGGGTTTTACCTCAAGATGAACAAATCGTGCCTCGAGATAAACATCAAGCTCCTGTCGTTAAGAAATCTGTCATCTTATCAAATCCACCCACGAGCAAAAACGGATAAACAAAGCGAAAATTCTCTATTAACCCGTAACCGAGGTGTAACGGTCGAAGAACCAATCAACACCGACAAGAAAATCAATATAGTATATAGCATAATGAAACTCGAAAATACATAAATTCGTAGAAAAAACAAGCGAAAACACAATCACAGAGATGAAACAAGAACCAAAAAAAAGGCAATTCTCAAACTTGATTAGACATATTCCTCATAAACTCTCCCTCATAAGATGACCAAAAGGAGACATCATTAAGAAATGATAGCCTTTGCTTAGGAGTGCTGATTGACCTTGTCTTAGCCTTAGCAGACTCTGTCACCGCCATATACGTTGGGAACACCGGCGAGCAGCTTGTGGGCATGCAGCCCTCATAGCCACCACCGCCTGATGAGCAATTATGCTTCAAATGGCCGAATGATCTTCTTGGCGATGAGTATTGTGAGCTCATATTCACATCACTTACTAAACTTATGTGCACACTTGGCCTCAAACTTCTCCTTGGACTTTCTTCTGTCATTTGGATGTTTCTTCCTTCCTGAGATGATGCGAAACGACCCCACGTAACGGGAATCCGTGAGCATTCGTGAAAATATTTGCCTATGTTTAAGGTTTTCGAGCAGGTAATGCTTATAGGAACATAGCTTAGCGGTAATTGACGTGTAGAATGTACTTACTCGGTGTGAAAATGAATATTTCAACATTCTTTCCCTTTTCATCATTGCCTCTTGCTTTCTTAAATGCAAGGCTTCAATGCCCCTTTTGGAGAGACTGCTGCCATCCCAGTTTCTTAGGCTGTTCAAATCAAGCTGATATCATAATAAACAAACCTTAACGGGTTAGTACTCGGAAATTGTAACGTCTCAAACCCACCAGTGATAGATATTGTCCTTTTTGGAGACGTTTTTAAAACGCGTCTTTCAGAGTTACACAACGTTTCAGAGTTACCCAACGGAACTAGTACTCATCCCGATACTGTCCTATTTGTATTTTTTCTTCTGGGCTCATCCAGATACAGTCCTATTTGTGTTTTTTCTTGCGGGCTCATTCAGATACGGTCATATTTGGTTTTTTTCGTCTGGGCTCATCCATATCCTATTTGGATTTTTTCTTTTGAGCTTTCCTAGTTAACGCGTAAAACGTGAGGCTGAGGGTGATACGTAACGGGCCAAAGCGGAGTCTTTTCTTCTGAGCTTTCCTAGTTAACACGTAAAACGTGAGGCCGAGGGTGATACGTCATGGGCAAAAGCGGAGTTTTTTCTTCTGGGCTTTCCTAGTTAACGCGTAAAACGTGAGGCTGAGGGTGATACGTAACGGGCCAAAGCGAACAATATCTGTTAACGGTGGCTTAATAAGCTATTGATTTAGAAAGCGTTTCTTTTGAGTTATTTCTACTTTTGCATACCTTTAATTCATCCTCCTCAAACTCCTCTTTTGGCTGGATGAACACCTTCTTCCCACAGCTATTGCAACTTCTTTCTGCAATGAAACTTTTCTTCTGAAACACATTTGAATTCCTTCTTTCCTCGATTATCATTGGTCGGTTCAAAACGGCGTCAATTCGACGTCTCACGGCTCGGCCGCGAACTATTGCTTGAAGTTTCACTATTCCCTTAAGTGCTCTCAAGGCCTTCTTTGCCTACCTCGAAACATTAAGATTAAGATCGATCGAGTGAGTTTGAAATGACTTTTTAAAATAACAATATCTCTTTTCTTACCAGATATCCCCTGAAATAGCTTTGAATCTTAAGGGCAGCCGAGATTCGATCTCTCATCGAGAACGAACAGTAGGAGTCCGAGGCGGCCGTAAGGCGGACAACCTCGGCCGCGGCATTGGCAGCTGCAACGGCAGCCTCAGCTGCAGCAGCTGTGGCAGCAGCAACACTCAAAGCCTGTCTCCTCCTCTCATCCGTTGCTTCATTCAGAGCTGTTTGTGGTGGTGGTTGTGGTGGTGCAATCACTTGGCACCTCTTAACCTTGAATCTTTGAGTAACCCATCTCCACTTTCTAGATTTCTAAACATTAAAACCAAACCCAACAAGAATCAAAGCAATTCAAATCTGAATCCAAATTGAAAAACACAAAGAAAAAAAAAAGTAAATGAATCAAACCTTTTCTGATTTAGTTTTTGGGTCAGAACCAAAAAGCCTCTTGACCCAACCAATCCAACACATTGTCTTTGCCATTAGAACACCATGTTTAACTTCTAAGAACAGAGAGATCATTCATCCGATGTTGATATCCGATATCCGAATATCGATATCAACAGAGCCAACCCAAGCNACTTCTAAGAACAGAGAGATCATTCATCCGATGTTGATATCCAATATCCGAATATCGATATCAACATAGCCAACCCAACCCAACCCAACCCAACCCAAGGCTAGCATAAAGGCGTAGGAAAAAGAGTGAAGAAAGTGATCTAGGTGTGGGTTGAAGGGGGCTTTTGTGGCATGTTTTGCTGCTTTATCTCACCTCCAACTGTCAAATTCACAACTGCCATGGACTAGTTCAAAGTGTTCCTGTTATGGTGGAAGCACTTAATTGATATCAATTTGTATGTAATGAGTCCATATATATGTGGTTCCATTTCCCTAACTTATGCATGTGACACCAATCTTTAATCATTATCATCATCTATTTGGTCCCATTACCTGCCTCATCTTTTCCAAATAATCTTCTTTATCAAAACCTATACATATATATATATATATATATCTGTTCATATTACCTTTTCTTATTCTATTTCTTTCTTTCCGTTTGATTAATATATTCTCTCCGTCCAATTTCTTTCCATATACATCGTCGTGGTATGAACTAATTTCTCATGTTTCTCGCCCCTACTTGAAATTCTGTATTGGTGGGCTTCCCTGAAGGCGACACCGAAGGTCTACCTCCTCTGGTAGCTCAAAATCGAGACTTGTAAATCCAGGTTGTAGCAGATATTGTCCATTTTAGCCCATATACATATCACCGTTAGCCTCATAGTTTTAAAGCGCGTCTGTTAGGGAGAGATTTCCACACCCTTATAAGAGATGTTTAGTTCATCTCTCTAATAGACATGGGACCTCACAGTCCACCCCCTTGGGGGCCAGCGTCCTCGTTGGCACACAGCTTGATATCTAGTCTTATACCATTTGTAACAGTCTGAAGACACGCTAGTCGATATTCTCACAGTTCTAAAACACGTATGTGAGAGAGAGGTTTACACATCCTTATAAGAGATGCTTTGTTTCCCTCTCCAACCAACGTGGGACCTCATAGTTACATCACGTCAAACCACGATGCCCCGTTATAAGACATAAAAACGAGAAATTTTGTGATTTAACCTACTAAACGAACCCTCTACCAAAAAAAGGTACATAAAAGTGTGGTGCCACTTTAAATCCTTCCTTTGACAAATAATATTGAGTTGTTTTTTTCTCTGTTAGAAGTATTCAACAAGCATGCTTCAAAAGCTCCATTTTTTTTTTTTAATTTTTTAAAAATTATTTAATTTATTTTACTATTTTTTTCCCTTAGATTGCATGCTTTTTTATAATAATATAATTTCCTCTAATGGGCCTGTGGTTTGCACATCAAGGCCCACCAAATTGGTCCCAATGATCCATTGATGAGGCATGTGAACAGTTGATGACTTGTCCAAAAGAAATAAAGCCTTTTTAAATCTCTTTACCATTCAAATTGTGGCCCAAAACAATGAGACCAAACTAGCTTTTGAGCTGTTCTAATGCCACCTAACCTACAAAATTAACATCAATTTTTTTTAAATAATATATGCTTAGATTGCCATTCAAGTTCATGAACCTTTTTTTTTTTTTTTTTTTTATAAATATTAATTATTTAAATTACATCGTGAATGTCGATATTAACTCGTAATTGGAACACATCTGATCCTATATAGGGGAACGAGTGCCAGCAAGAAAGCTGAGCTTCAAAAATGGGGTGGATTGTGAGATCCTACGTCGGTTGTAGAGAAAAATGAAACATTGTTGATAAGGGTGTGGAAATCTTTCTCTAGTAGACGCGTTTTAAAAATCTTAAAGAGAAACTCGAGAGAGGAATCATAAAAAGGACAATATTTGTTGACAGCGTTACGAGATGTTTTTGCAAAAATAAATAAATAAATAAATTTTGAAAGGGTCGGTGAAGAACACTCATGTTCAAATTTGGATGGATTATTGATGCTAATATTAAAATGGGTTGATAAAGGTATCATGAGTTTGCATTGTATCAATTGATTCAAATGCTTTTTGTTGAATTTTTTTATTCCATTGATTTCTTTTGAATTCTTTTATTCCCATTCCCAATTGACTGCTATATTCTATAAAATAAAATGATTAATTAAGACTAATTTAATTAATTTGTCATAAGAACGAGCTAGAATCTGCTGACCTCAAAAAAAGAAAAAGAATGTTTCATTATGTTGCTGAGTGCCACAATCGCATTCTTGCGGTAGCGAGACAAGGATTGTATGACAGTTGTTCTAACCCAATGAACAAGTTAGTCGTGAGAAATTCGAACGTCGACGAATGATCGAGCCTTGAGTCATGTTTGTGACAAATGAGGTAGAAAACGTGATGAGGAAATACATTTAAAAATGATTTTAAAAAATGGAAGAAAACAACATTATATGACTATAAGCAAATTCATGGTAGGAAAAAATGGCAACTAGTCATATCCCCTAGTACATTTTGGGGCATTTTAGCCTTTGCAAGTGTAGACATGATTTTGGTGAACGGTTATACACCCCCATATTGACACAACATGAAATAGTAAAGACCTGTATAAGATGAAAGCATCTAAAAGGGGTTTGGAACGGGCATGCGGCTATAGACAACACGTCCTGAACAAGCATGATCGAGACATCTGACATGTGGCCATAGACAACACGCCTTGGACAAGTAAGACCGTGACACTGAGCACGAATCTAAATGATAATCATAGAAAAGTCAATCATTTGACTTTTTCGGCATAGGTTTTGAAATGTTGTGTAACGAGCTTAAGATTGTGTTTCGAGAATCTATGGAGTGAAGGTGATTGGACTATGTAATTGAGCATCCTCCATCCTAATCCAAGATTTGAGGGAGAAGGGTTGATGGGTGATTTGGATGATCCTAGCTCCTCTTGCCCAGTTTCCATAGCCACCATAGCCACTATGTCTTGCAAAGCACAGCCAAAGCTTATTTGTAGTGTTGTGAGGACTGTGAGGGCAGCACCAATCCAATCCATGGTTGTGTCCTACAAACACTGCCTACAAACGCATCAAATCCAACGTATCTCGAATCAATTTTAAAAACTCGACCACTTGAACATAATCGAAATCAAATTTTAAGGACTAAAATAGAACGAACGAATTTATGTTTATTTCTTAATTATAGTACCTTGACAGAAGGTCTTTGTTGAAGTAGGCTCATGATGCCAAATTCAGCTTGTTGAGCAGCAACTTTCTCCATGTTAATTGAACCAACACAAGGCTTTTCTATGCAAGATGGAGCCACCTCCTCGTATGCTCCACTTGGTATGTGCCAAAAAACAATCTCTGGTATGCTGTTCTTCCCTCATGCATTATACCATTGGATCACAACCAAAACTATGTACAAAAACAATCTAAACCTAAGCTCGTATACTTCTACGTTATCTCAAATAACTCAAATATAAGAGTCATATAAACAGAGGCCGAACGAAGTAGAAGAAATACGAAGAGGCAATAGAGACCTTTCACCATAGTATGTTACTGTCCAGTTTCAAAGTTACCCTTCATGGGTTTGATTCCAATTTCATTGAAAAGACTCTACTTATATACTTGTGATCTCAGGTTTATCTAGTCAACATGCAACCTTGGTGAAACCAAAAGCACTTAAATCTTGTGGGTTTATATCTAAAGTGAACAATATCTATAACAGCCCAAGACATTGTCCACTAGCTGATATTGTCCGTTTTGGCCCGTTACGTATCGCCATCAGCCTCACAATTTTGAAAATGCGTCTATTAGGGAGAAGTTTCCACACAGTTATAAAGAATGTTTTGTTCCCCTCTCCAACCAATGTGGGATCTCACAATCCACCCTCCTTGGGGCCAGCATTCTCATTGGCACACTGCTCGGAATCGGGCTCTAATACCATTTGTAACCGCCCAAGTCCACCGATAGAAGATATTGTCCGCTTTGGCCCATTACATATCATCGTCAGTCTCACGATTTTTAAATGCGTCTACTAAGGAGAGGTTTCCACACCTAATTAATGTTTTATTCCCCTCTCTGACTGAAGTGGGATGTCACAATATCACTGAGGAGAGTCAATCGTTTCTAACAATTTCCAAATCTACCACCTAAACATCTTAATTCTAACTGATACGAGACTAAATTTGCATTATTCGGGGATCAAGAACTATCCATACCTAGTATTAGGATTGATTTGTTGTGCTGTATGCCGAAACCATTCAACTTGAGCACTGGATATTACTTCTGGATAAGAACCACCACCAGAGTCTAAGAAATACAAGTTCATTACTGGCGATTGGCAATCATCAAAGAATGGAGAGATTTGGACATAATAGTTGGATACACTTGGCCAGAGATGTTTTGGACCATTTCTAGATTGTGATAGCTTGCTATTCTTCACCTCATTTTTCATCAAATCCAACCGTTGTGTGCCTCTAAACTCACATTCTTCTTCTAATCCTTAACCAGAAAACACAAAAACATCAATCTAATGAATGTAGAGTTGGCTATATATATATATATTCACCTGAACACGAGGTAGCATCGTCCCGGCAACGGTGTGGAGGAATTCCGGTAGCAGAAAACCAGTCGATCGGCCACGAAAATGGTGCGTCGTCGTGATTTCCAAACACACTGGCCCATGGAATACCCCTGGCTTTTGTTGGAGAGATCGCCTGATCCCAATACAAACTTGCATTGGCTGTTGGAATGTTGTTTGCCGTAATCACATCTCCAAGGTATACTACCAAATCTATGATCACAATATCCCTTATTACTTGCTTTCTAAAATCCAAATGCATCGATACAACTAGTCAAATCTTCTCTATTTCGTCTTAAAGCTAAACATATATCTTAGAACAAATATTTTCGGATAAGGAATGCAATGAGATGAATGTTAGGAATGTCTTAATCGAGTTTTATTGTTAGCAACAAATATTTTCGTCTTAAATCTCAGGAATGTTTCAATCGAGTTTAAGATAAGGAATGCAATGAACCTGGATTCTCAAGGTCGAGGACAGTGGACATGACTCGAGAGGAATTGGCGTCTTGAAGAGGGCCCCAATCAGTCCAGGCATCCTCCCCAAAATGCAGGTCTGCAAAGAGGACGATCTTGAAGGTGGGGGAGCCTGAGCGGAAGCGGAGAACGGTGCCGGGGGCCGTGGCGGAGGTCAGGCAGCTGACGCAGGCGAAGAAGGATAAGAATATTGCGAGTTTCCCGATGAAGGGCGTCTGCGTCATCGTGTTACTCCTCAACAGACCTTCCTTCCTCAGAGCTTTATATTGTAAGGTAAGGTTTCAAGAGAACTTGCCGTTTGAGCAACGACGACAAAAGGGGTCCCTCTCAGATTGTTGCTATATATATATATATATATATATATATATATTTGGAATATTCTATATATATTATATGTATATATTTGGAATATTCTTTGAGCATCTTAATTCCACGCCCTATAAGAAATGTTTAGTTTCATTCTATAATGGATGTGAGATCTCATAATCCATCCACACATGGCCTGGTATCGGGATCTAATAACATTTGTAACAATTTCAGACCTACTACCAGTAGATATTGTCCGTTTTAGCTTGTTACATATCGCTGTCAGCATCATACAGTTTTAAAACGCGTCTATTAGCGAGAGGTTTCCACGTCTATATAAGAAATGTTTCATTCCTCTCTCCACNTGTAGGGCTGAGTCACCTATTTAATATTCAAGTTAATATTGATTAATTTTAATTAATCAATATTTTGATTATAACAAACTTACCGTTAGTTACTATTAATTTTAAATTTAGCGTCGTAAAGTGTCGTAAAATTTAGAATATTGATTCTAACTTTTTTTTTTTTTTAATCACTCAAATTGGAATTAAAACAAAGAAACTGTAACTGAACAGAAAATAATGATACTGTAACTGAACAGAAAATAATGATACCCGACTTGATGACATGTCACTGAGTTGAGTTGATGTAATAAACCAATAAAATCAAGTTTTAAAATTTTAATATTCGGTGGCGTTTTTGGTTGTTTTTGAAATAAAAGGAAAAACAATTAATTTTGTATATATAATATAATATAAGATAATACTAAAAACTTTTGAAATTTAAAAAAAAATAAAAAATAAAAAATAAAAATCTTACAGTTCTGACATGGCAGAAAATTTTGAAAAAAAAAAAACAAAAGTATTTTTATAGTATTATATAATTATATTAAAATAAATATAATTTAACTAAAAGATTAGATTAGATGTTTAACTTAAATAAAATTATTAAAATATACATACATACATATATATATATATAAATATATATATATATATATAAGCCTTGTTCTCCACCGACAGAAATATGGAGCTATTTTTCTTCGCAGATCAATCAATATTTTGAAATTAATGGGAAGAACAAACAAGAATTGATATAGGTACGATAAAAATTAAGCACATTTGCTGATTATAATATAAACACTTCATTTGATTTCATGTTCATGGATCGAATGATGAATTTCTTGATATTGGTACGATAAAATTAAGCACATTTGCTGATTATAATATGAACACTTCATTTGATTTCATGTTCATATCATGGATCGGATGATGAATTTCTTTGCATTATTTATTCTAATTTGACACATGTCGGATAGACGAAGAACACAAAATTTTCTCTGTTTTCAGTTTCTCTCCATCGCCTGCAAACTTCCCGAATTCTCGCTCGCAAACGATTCTGTAGAGATTAGAGATTTCATTTCTTTTGAATTCCTCCCCGAGAGATCCACAAGGGAAATGCGTTCGATTCCATTGCAGCTCAGATGAGAGCTTCTCCTGCAAATCCACAAACCCTTTGAACGACGAATCGAGAATCGGATTAGAAATTGATAAACGATGGCTACCAATAAGCAAACCCTATTCGTGTTGTCTCTTGTGATCTTTTGGTATTCATCCAACATTGGCGTTCTTCTTCTGAACAAATTTTTGCTATCCAATTATGGCTTCAGATTCCCAATCTTCCTCACAATGTGCCATATGTCCGCCTGCGCGATTCTTAGCTACTTCTCCATTGTTGTTTTCAAGGTTGTGCCGCTTCAGATGCTCAAATCCAGATCCCAATTCCTTAAAATCTCGACGCTCAGCCTTGTTTTTTGTGGCTCCGTCGTCGGTGGTAATGTTTCCCTTCGGTACCTTGCCGTATCCTTCAATCAGGCAGTCGGTGCGACAACGCCGTTCTTCACTGCTCTCTTCGCCTATTTGATGACGCTTAAGAGGGAGGCTTGGGTCACTTATGCTGCTCTTATCCCTGTTGTTGCTGGGGTTGTCATCGCCAGTGGGGTATGTTTGAGTTCATTTTCGATCACTTTTTAATTCTCTTTTGCTTTTATTCATTGCATAAACGCAAGAAAAAGATTAAGATTCCTTAGAATTAGCTTTGAATTCAGTAGAACTTTACCATTAGGCGTGTGGCGTAAATGCAGGCCAGATCTGGAAGAATGTTAGATGCAGAGCTTCATATATTTTGTTTATTACCAAATCTTAAATTCCATGAGTACTCACTGATTGGTTCAAGATAAGATATCGTCTTCCACATTCAAATAGGCCATTTATGAATTATCAGGGCAGGCTCAAGTGTTTACTAGTCTGTGATAGCGTCGAGCGCAATGGTAAAACAAATGTAGCCTGTTTCGGTTTGAGGGGCGATCGTTTATGGGATTTAGAGACAAGAATAGAGGATTGGCTTTCAAATTAGCAGATTGCTGAGGCAAATCCTTTGCCTATTCGACTGTAGTAGTTCATATTTGAGAGCATTTCATTTAGAACTTTGTTCATACATGTAAATTGATCCTTTTAACGTGTTTATATTATAATCGTCTATGGAATTGTAAGACGTTCTACGGGTGATTGCAGGGCGAACCGGATTTTCACTTGTTTGGATTTATTATGTGCATAAGTGCAACTGCTGCAAGGGCATTCAAGTCTGTTCTTCAGGGTATCCTATTATCTTCAGAAGGGTAATTGTAATTGTCATAAATTGCCTTTCTTTTGTCCTCTCAATAAATTTTCTACTGTCGAGTTATTGCCTCATTTTCATAGCTATTCTTCGAAGAATCGCTCTCCCACGTTTCATGATTAAGTTACATTGATGTTACATTTTTCTTGAGGGACGTGTTAATGTGGACGATTCAAGCTTGCACGGAATTGACTCATAAGTAATAAGAACTGGAAAATGTGAAACACTGTTGCAATAGCTGATATAGTAGACGATCGTGTTACCTTAAGTAGTTTACGTGTTTCTTAGGAACGTCATCAGTTCATCTAGCTGTTACTTCACTTTTTGAGTGTCAAAATCATATGCTTGCTGCTGTCTGTTGATTGTTGGCAGGGAAAAGTTGAACTCGATGAACTTGCTGCTTTATATGTCCCCGATTGCTGTTCTAGCCTTGTTGCCTGTAGCACTTATTATGGAACCAAATGTTTGGGATGTTACCATAGCACTTGGAAGGGACCATAGATTCATGTGGCTTCTTCTTTTATTGAATTCAGTTATGGCTTATTCAGCAAACCTGTTGAATTTCTTGGTTACTAAACATACCAGCGCACTGACACTCCAAGTAAGATATCTTCTTGATCCTCTTCTTTTGTTAAAGGGTTCTAGTATATTACTGCCATAAACCCATATTACTTAGTTTTCATGTTAGTCCTTACAGAATTCCGTGTAGAGATTTATTGGATTTGATTGATCGCGCCACTTTTTAAGTTTTATGTTCTTTTTTACTTCGATCAAAAAAGAAAATTAGAAACAACTTTTATGGTGAAGATTAGGGAGGTGGTTTTATGGAAGGACGGGGACAATGCTAGTTGAGAGTTGGGGCACCGTTAAAGATGATAGTTCACCGCTAGCAAATATTGTTGTAACGACCCAGATCCACCGCTAGCAGATATTGTCCTCTTTGGGCTTTTCCCTCAAGGCTTTAAAACGCGTATGCTAGGAGAAGGTTTCCACACCCACATGCTTATAAAGGGTATTTTGTTCTCCTCCCCAACCAATGCGGGACATCACAATCCACCCTCCTTCGGGGTCCAGCGTCCTCATTGGTACTCATTCCTTTCTCCAATCGATGTGGGACCGCCACCAAATCCACCCCCTTTGGGGCCCAGTGTCCTTACTGGCACACCGCCTTGTGTCTACCCCCTTCGGGGAACAACGAGAAGGCTGGCACATCGTCTGGTGCCTGGCTCTGATATCATTTGTAATGACCCAGATCCACCTCNAGAATTAATAATTATTATCTATACCAATAGTGTGCACTTTCCTTTTCGATGATTATTATCTATACCAATAGTGTGCACTTTCTTTTTCGATGATTCAATCTTAGGAGCTGAAAAGTTAGAGCTTTTTTTATNGTGTTTTGTTCTCCTCCCCAACCAATGTGGGACATCACAATTGTCCTCTTTGGGCTCTCCCTTTCGGGCTTCCCTTCAAGGTTTTTAAAACGTGTCTATTAGGAAGAGGTTTCCACATCCTTATAAACAATATTTCGTTCTCCTCCCCAACCGATGTGGGATCTCACAAAGAGCTAGGCCAGAGTTAGTGGATTGTTGCTCGATCTGGGTCCTCAGATTTACACAATTACTTGGATATGCCATAACTGATATTGAGACAGAATGCTTCCTCCAATTTAGGGATCTTGTTTTAAACATTGTTTATGCACTGCTTGTCAAGATTTGTTTCTAAGTGCTGCAATCTGTTGAGAAATCTATGTGAAGTTTTGCTTCTGTTCATTCTTATCAGGTTTTGGGCAATGCAAAAGGAGCAGTGGCCGTTGTTATCTCCATTCTTCTGTTTAGAAACCCTGTCACAGTCATCGGAATAGGTGGTTACACGATAACCGTTCTCGGAGTCATTGCATATGGAGAAACCAAGCGGAGGTATAGATGATCGAATGAAGCCAAGGTATGGAATCATCACCATGAAGATGACACATTGTTATTTTGTGATGATCAGAGAAATATGGTTAAGAGTTGGAGATTGTTCATTAGAATCATAGGAAAGACGACTGAGTAATAATTTTTTTTTTGTTCGATTCGTTTATGTTCCACGCTCCACGTTCCACGTTACCTTCTTTTAGAAGATATTGTCCCTTGTTCATTATCAATTCAGCTGAGTTTTTATCATCTCGCCAAGAAGAATATATAGCTCAGTTTTGATTGATCTCTGTAGAGAGCTTTTACTCTTTACTTTTTAATCTAAATTCTAATTGTCTTAAATTCCTGTCAAAGGGAAATCATCCCTTTTGGTGGCTTTTTGAATTTTTAAAGGAATGTTCTTATTAACATGTTTTTAAATGTTTGGCTTAGAACATAATGTGGTCTTGTCAAATGAGAACCAAATATGTTTAAAAAGATTTGTGTTAGTCTGTAAGCTTCAAGATAAGTGACATGAGCAAGTCATTGGAAATACACGTGAATGTTAGGACTATGTATCGAATTTGAAATGTGAATCCTATTGAATTATGGGTCTAGGCCGTTATTGAGATGAATACTAATGGCCATGTGATATACCCAAATAGAAGAGGGATACATTAATGAACCAAAATCACAATGGAGTGAGAGTGGTTATGAGACTATGCAAGCCAGTTAAAAAGACTCTGAAAGAATTAATAATTATTATCTATACCAATAGTGTGCACTTTCCTTTTCGATGATTATTATCTATACCAATAGTGTGCACTTTCTTTTTCGATGATTCAATCTTAGGAGCTGAAAAGTTAGAGCTTTTTTTATTTGGAGTAATCTTATGTTAGATGATTTTTTTTTTTTTTTTTGTACTTTTTCGAAGAAACATGCAAATAAAGACAAAACATGTTGTAAGAACCTATACAGATTCATGGAACAATTTTCACTGTAGCAGTTCAAGACAAGTAATATGACTAAGCTATGTCGGCTATGTTGAAGAGCATGCAAGAAAATGTTGAGGTTGTATTGCCAAATCTAAATTTTGAAGCTTGACTCTAAATCTTAAGCTTGGGACGTTTCAGCAATCGTGTTGGTCTACCTTCTCAAAAACAAAAAACAAAGAGAAGGGAAAGAAATTCCTTAAATCTTTCTTCAGTTGCAGCAGTCTGAAAGAGAGAAATTGTAATAATTAACAAGACCCCTGATTNAAAAAAAAAAAAAAAAAAAAAAAAAAAAAAAAAGAAGAAAAAAGTTCCGATCTTTTGTGAACGATACAAAAAATTGTGAACGCACCTCACAGCTGAAACCAAGTCCATTCTTTTATCATCCCCAAAACAAATACATATAAATTCCCTTGCTTGGCAGTCTTAGAGGTGTGAATTTCAAGCCAGCTCTGGGCCAGAAGGGAGTGGTTCGTAGCCATCATGATGGACTGTTTCCTTATGAACAGGGATGAACTTCAACACAACTGCAACTGGCATGCTTACAAATCCAATCAAAACGCTCAGTCCCCACAGTTCCCAGCTTAGTGGTACAGTGCTTGCAAAAGCACCCAGAAGTTCAACAATTATTATTTGAAACCCAATTGTGGATGCCATTACTCCCAAAAATATCCAGCTGCTGAACATCCCTCGGAATATGTTGATCTTTTCTATCTCACGGCTGTTGATTTCGTTGAAAACCTGTAAACAACAGCAATCCAAAGATGTAAAATTAGTGTACCAAAATAAAAGAGAATTGTTGAGCTTAAGACAATTTTGATGGACAGTGTTGCGCATACTCATACCTGGCAGAACACAAATGAGTTAAATAT
This sequence comes from Cucurbita pepo subsp. pepo, assembly GCF_002806865.2. NCBI lineage: Eukaryota > Viridiplantae > Streptophyta > Magnoliopsida > Cucurbitales > Cucurbitaceae > Cucurbita > Cucurbita pepo. The sequence goes on along the minus strand of NC_036640.1, from coordinate 2,803,985 downwards.
CAAAGTATTAAGTTCTTTCGTGGAATCGGCTCCACTAAGTCCAAGAAGTTGCTTTCCCCTAAAATTAAGAACTGCAAGAACAGCAAGTTGATAGATACTCTGACCAACAATGTTCCTCCACATGGCTTTGGTAATAAAGCTAACCCCCTTGGGAATTGGGGGTCTCTGCATGAGTGCATCATTTGGAGGCTCTGTGGCCAGGGCCAAGGCACCAAGAGTGTCCATAATCAAGTTCACCCAAAGCAACTGAACAGCCGTAAGAGGAGCAGATCCTGAAAGTCGGGTAGAAAAAAACAACCACAATTTAGTCCTTTTCAACTGGTCTGGCATAAAAAACCAACTTCGTTGATGAAAAATTCACCTGAGAGGCAAGCAGAAACAAAATTGATCACTAGAGCAACAATGTTAACTGTTAGCTGAAACTGCACAAATTTTTGTATGTTAATATACACCGCACGTCCCCATCTCGCAACATTTACAATGGTTGAAAAATTGTCATCCATTATGATGACATCGGCATTTTCTTTGGCCACCTGCAAGTCATCCAAGAAAATACAATATAAAACAAACGGTAACGTTAAACTAAAAAACATAATAATGTCTCTTTGTTAAAATTCTTCAATCAATCACCTGATGATTATAAAGATATCAGCAATCACTAGTAGTTGTGATTCTATTTAGAATCATTAAGGTAATAAAAGTTTAGTTATTGAATCAATCAATTTTCAGTAAAAGGCACATAAGGAATGTTCTTCCCCACTTCATCAGCCCGAGGGTGCAACATTGTTGGTTTCCTTCCCTGTCATAAGATTTTGAGTGGTTATCATTTGCACTAGGGCCCTTTTGCTGTACGAGTACTATAAAAGTTAATCTTCAAGGCGTCTGACTCAATCCATTTGGATATTATCATTGGCATTTAGGTAGTAACTCTGAGGTTTCGTAACTAAATCAAATGCTGCATCACCTCCTCAATGTTCTCCTTCGTGATTAATGGTGGGAGATCGGTTTTTTTTTTTCCATGTAGGGAGGGCCTGAGGTAGGGTTCCCCTATCTTCCCATATCCTTTTGTCATGGATTATGGTGATACTGTCCTTGGATTCTATTTAATGTAGGTAGTTTAAAATTTCATCCCAAGTGTGATAAGATCCAGCAAACAACCTTTAATTCATTGATGACTTGATGATCTCTATATGCTACTGATCCTCATCACTTTACTTCATAAAATCTACTTTGGACCATTTTGAGGATTTATCAGGGTTAGCAACTAACCAATCCAAGAGCTTTTTCTTCCCTGAAAGATAGACCAACATAATGTGGATGATCAGATATCAACTGTTAATTAACAGCCGGTCTCTCTTCCTATCAACCTAGGCCTACACCTAATCTAAAATTGTCTTCCAGGGACTGTAACCCCTTAATCCAGCGCATATTACCCCAAAACGGACTTGGGCTTCCCACTCTTCCTTTTGTTGAAATGCTCCAACTAATCATTTATCCTGCCAACTAAAGTGACCAACATGATTGAATTGTTTCCTTAGAAACTTTTTATGGGAAGGGAGGACAAAATCCTTGCACGTACAAAACCTTTTTGGGAAGACAATTGTTTTCCCTTTGTAGATGGCAGCCTAGATGTCAAATAGAGTGCTTTGTGGAACCAAGCAGCAATTATGAAACTCCTCCTACGGGTGGCTTGGGTGCTTGACTCTCGTGACATTGGAGGAAAATCTTGAAGAGCATTACAAAATAGTTCAGGCCCCACATCAAGTACATTACAAATAGTGTCGGGCAATGTTCTGTTTAAGCATGATTCTTTGCTACTGTGTGCAAACTTACAATCTACGGTATATGCAAACTTACTCTAATTCTATGAAAACTCTAGTGTGGTAGCTGACATGAAATGCTTCAAGATACCGCATTTGAAAGGAGTGCAATGTCTTCATGGCTTACCTTCCCTTCCCTCCCAATCACTCATCAAGAATATCCAAAGTGATATTTTCTATTGCACTATCACGTCAGGGGGCAACAACTACCAATGCTCAGATGTTATGCACCACTCTGACTGGGTTCTATTTGATTGAACTCATAGTTCTTGTCGGTCCTTTTTATTGGGTTGGAGGCCCTAGTTTATACCTATAAGCTTGTGAGCTTACCTTTGCGATGTTTTGATCTTCTTGTCTGAATCTCCATGGACCTTTTTCTCTAGTTAAAAGGTTGTCACTGTAGACACAGACACGTGTTGTGCCTTCATCCCGTGCTACTAGATCCTTGTTTGGAATATACATAAAATTGTGTAATGTTGTTGGTTACCAAGCTATATATTGGTATAAGCTGTCTAAATTTTTACTTCCTATAGTTATACCTCCCTCGTTGTGAATTGGGAAGGTCTTTTGTAGTCATCATGGATATATCATCCCTTTTGTAAATGNATACCTCCCTCGTTGTGAATTGGGAAGGTCTTTTGTAGTCATTTGTAAATGGTAATCATCAATGAAATTGTCTTTTATAAAAAAAAAATATATATATATAATAAAATAAAATTGTGCAAGAAGAAGTATGAAAAATACAACCGATAGACGCACAAGCAATCAAGCAACCAAAAGCATTTACACGTTGGTTGTTGGAAAAGTATGTGTTATCGTTTTAAGTAATACATTGTGCACAGATTAGAATTTAGGCAAATATTCAGTCTTTTGAGGTCCTTAAATGTTGATCTATGTATACCGTAGATTCAAAGAATTAGAGTTCTCATAGGGTCAAGAATTTTCTTTTGCAGCCTTATAGAAATATTGTCTATCATGATGCAGTTGAGGCAACTATGTGGCAAAGGAAAATAGAATGATAAAAGATATTATCCTAAGTTCGTGTTTCAGTTGAGGCAACTATGCAGATGAAGTTGATTTTATTATTTCATGATATTAGTCTGACGTGGTTTTTTTCGTGATGCCCACAAGCACCTAACATATCATGAATAGAAAAAATCAGGAGTTATAAATGACAAATGGCCACTGTTCAAGTTAAAAGAATAAATTTAGATGGAGTCCGGAGAGAGACTGCAGTATGAGTTCAATCAACTTTGATTCTAATACAACGACTTTGAAGTAAAAATTCTTCGGTTGTAAACTAGTATAAAACTCCGTTTTCACCAGTTTGCTAAGTTGAACTAATTTGATTCATAAAAAATCTGAGCATGGTATAAGGAAGGAATGGTTCATTCTGATTCTTTCTACCTCATAAATTAATTGAGCAAGTACAATAAACATATAACAGAGGCAGAAAAGAAAAAGAAAATCTAAAAAACAATAAAAATAAGTTCATTTATAAGCACAAAAAGAACCCTATACCCCAGCCAGTTGCATGTAATTATACCATTACTATTTACTTAGCTGATGTACTGACCTCAGTCCCGGCAATGCCCATAGCTAGTCCAATATCTGACTCATGCAAAGCTGGAGCATCATTTGTCCCATCTCCAGTCACTGCAACGACCTCGCCAAACATACTCCGCAAATTGTTAACCAATGTGTATTTGTCCAGCGGCAAGGACCGAGCCATCACCTATATCCATCTCAATTTATATAAAATATGCTACCATATTCCGAAGAGAAAATTAAATATAATTAATTTCCAGGTTGAGAGAGTTAACCTGGAGTTTTGGTATAACTTGCTTCATCTGTTCTGTAGATAAATTACGGAAGTCTGGTCCTTCTATAGCTAAACCACCGTGTGTAAGTATACCACATTCTTTGGCAATAGCCTTCGCTGTATTAATATTGTCACCAGTAACCATACGCACAGTTATTCCAGCTTTTAAACAAGTTTCAACAGCTTCCTTGACCCCTGGGCGTACAGGATCCTTGATTCCAACAACTGTAATTAATGTATATCCATCATCTGGAATAGATTTGTCACTGGGGTCCCCTAAATCTTTGAAGGCCAAGCAAAGTGTCCTCAAAGCTTCATTGGCAAAACTATTGATAACGTCTGTAGCATTCTTTACCGTCTCATCTGTTAAATCAATAGATTCTCCATTGGAATCAATATACTTGTCACACATTCCTAGTATAATTTCAGATGCACCTTTGACAAAAGCTCTAACCCCACCACCATTAGGAAGTGCTACAAGTACAGACATCTTCTTCCTAACAGAATTGAAAGGCTCAACCTTAAGTATATTATATTCTGTACGTTGGGCATGAAAATCCCCACCCAAATGGATGCCAAACTCTAATAGTGCTGATTCCGTTGGTGTTCCACCAACGATCGAGTTCTGCCCGTCCTTATCTTTAGTCACTTCGCAGCTAGTATTTTGAAATATGGACTGCAAAAGTATGCCTAAAACGTTTTCAGAGATCTCCGATTTCAATTTGTCTACACTCCCATGGTCTTTATTCTCCATAAAATGTTCACAAACCCATGCACGGCTAACTATCATGTGGTTTGTGGTTAACGTCCCTGTCTTATCTGTGCAAATGCAACTGGCCGAACCCATCGTTTCACATGCAGACAGGTGCCTAACTAGTGCTCTTTCGGTCATCAGTTTCTTCATAGCAAAGGCAAGGCTCAACGTCACTGCCAGTGGTAAACCTTCAGGAACTGCGACAACTATTATTGTAACTGCAATGGCAAAGAAATCTAAGAGTTTTAGTGCATCACTTGAAGTCCATTTCGTAAATTGATGGTGAGCAGCTTTTGCCACGAGAAACCTTCCTGTCATCACCAGGAATGTCAATACAGCAAAAGTCAAACCAATTTTACCAATAAGAGTTGCTACACCATTCAGCTTCACCTGCAGTGGAGTCTCATCTTCTCCTCCCTCGCTGAGAGTTTCCATTAGTTTTCCCCATTCAGTTTTCATGCCAACTGTTGTTACCAACATCTTTCCAGATCCATCTTGCACTTTGGTTCCTGAAAGAAGAAACGGTTTTTCCACACCTATGTTCACTGGTTCACTCTCACCAGATAAACTGGATTCATCAATTAGCAGACTGTATCCTGATATGAAAACCCCATCAGCAGGAACCTGATTCCCAATGGATAGATGAACAATATCTCCAACAACCAAGTCATAAATGGAAACTTTTTTCCTCAGCCCATCCCTAGTGACATCAACATCAATTTTTTGCTTTTCCCGGTCAAGATCCTTGAATTGCAAAGACTGCCTGTAATCACTAATAGAAGTAACCAAGACGACCAATAGTATACTGAGTAGAATTCCTAAACCATCATAGGTCCCCTTAGGCCATCCTTCAGTGGCAATCCCAACGCCTAAAGAAATAAGCGCACAGAATATTAGGATGATTAATGTCACGTCATGTAATGCTTCCCATAGAAACACCAAAAAAGATCTGGAAGGCTTCTCTGTGTAACGATTATAACCATAAATCTCTTGTCTCTTCGATACATCCTTTTCACTAACACCTGCATCTAGTGCGACAGAAACTTTCCTTGAAAGTCCTTCAACACCACCATGGAATTTCAATGCCTTATAATCATGGCTACGGACTATGGATGCAAGCTCATCTGGATGAATATTATAGCCAGCATTCCTAGCCTCATCTGACACATGGTACTCATCCCGATTTACGGCTGCACAGAGTAATTATGGTCATAATGTACGAAAGTTATAACTTTTGAAAGGTCACAGCAAGGTAAACATTTTTATTTTGAGGCTATATAAAGTCATGTATGTTGACTTTGTAAAGTAGACTGGGAAATTGGAGCAAAAAGAGTCTCCGTGCTTTCCTTTAGCGAAGGCTAAGTTTCTTTGCAATTTCACATAGTCTTGGTTGCATACTTAGAATCATTCAAACTTAACTTGATCAACCTTCTTTGTGAAGTGATTCAAATTGCAAATAAGTTTTCTTGTCTGGAGACATTTGATCAACAAACAAGATAATTCTGATCTTATTTTTCTTTAGGGTGATTTCTTATCTTTTTGAGGTTCTTGGATATAATTTGATCTAAAGGACTTAATCCTTCAATAAAGTTGTTAGATCAAATTCTCAAGAGTTGCAATCTATGGAATGAAATCCAACTTGATTTGAAGGTTTTAGCATTTGTGAATTAGGAGTTTGCATATCCAAAGCGCCTCTACCACTGTTCTTAGATTCAACTTGGCAAGAATTACCATATCAAATCTATTATTAAAACTTTGATAAAAATATCCTTAAACTTCCAAAAGAATTTACAAAATATCCTTAAATCTTCAAAAGTTTCATTAATACCTTACAAACTTTTTTTAAAAACTTCAATTACACCTCTTAAGCTTTTTTAAAAAAACTTCAAAAATAGTCAATGATGTACGTAAATAAAGGGATAAAAACTTTGTTTTGTGATATAACATCAAAGGATTGAAAGTAAGCATAGGCCATTACCATCAATAAATTGTAATGCTGCCTTCTGAACATAAAGAGCAACTCGAATTTTTTCCTGGTAAAAAGAAAATATTAAAGTATATAGATTAAATAGTTACGTACTAAAATTTTCAAACTAAATTATTACAAAATTTAGAATGCATGGCTAAATTGTTACAAACTAAAGTGTAGAGCTAAATTGTTATTATGATGAAAGTTAAAAGACCAAGGACCAAAAGTATTTTTAACCAATATTTACTCAATCAATAATGAAAAATAAATAAGAACTAAACTAGTT